>NC_039363.1:156101537-156401537 GCF_003573695.1 Papaver somniferum | reverse complement strand
GCCATAGCCTAAATTGGAATAATAATATCGTGAGGCAAAGCAATCCTTTCTGAATTTAGTTCCTGTGTAGAAGTTGTCTTGTCAGAACTGAAGTCCTTCTTAGAAGAGATTTGATCCTTCTCACAGCATTGTGAAATGTGAACAATAGTGTTGTCTACTAATATCCTCCTTGGCTTCCACAGCTCGATCCAATACTCCTTGTCCAGTACGACTCTAGCATTTTGTGCATCACTAATTTGCAGATCGATAAAAGACTCTCATTTCATCTGAAATCTTATCTCCCTTGCTAACCTTTGCCATCTGATGAAGCCATCAACTCTGATCCAGCCCACAAAAGGTTTATGATGAACCTCTTTCAAAGGTAATTCCGAAGAAAAGTCTGCGTTAACCGGAATTGGCTTTGATATCTTCCTTAGGAAATTATTCTCTTTCAATAAACTATGAATCTCCTTCCACAGCACTGCCCATTAAAAACTGTTTTCTCCTCCCGGAATACATAAAGCATAAGATCGAGCATCGTCACCTCTTCTTACTCTTGAGATCCTCAAATACCTTCCTGCATCGTTCTCCCTTACTTCACACAGATATGATGATTCCCCTTCCCTTCTTTTACATCTTCTCATCTCACAAGATCGATCTCTAACTTCCTCCAGAACATCTACCAACCAGCAAGCAGTATCTACTGAAAACTGCAGCCAAGATACGAATTCATTCCTTTTCTTCTCCTCCAATATCAACTCTTTAGAACCCATGGAGAGGAGAAAAAAATTTCGCTCAAGGTAGAGCATTTTTCCCGGACGTTCTCTCTCCATTTTCCAATAGTTCACAGGAAAGTTGTCAATCATAAGGCTTCTCAAGATTTAATCATTTGAGTCTCTGTTACTTGGCGAGCCTGTAACTCTGTATTTTAAGTTGCCACTTTTAATAATACCATTTTCCTGGTTGGCCAATTTGACTATCATCTTCAAGCTAAAAATGGATAATCAGTATGTCGTGCTCTAGTGCTCTTGGCTTTTGTAACAATAGTTTATATAAGCCCGTTTAACCGGTACCTTTCGCTTTGTGGATAACACAATAATCTTGAGGAGATTTTGTGTATTGCAATGATGTTTTAGCCTCAAGTTACATGCATCAATGAATTCATGTTTGTTTTCTTTTTATATAATAGAAAATAGGTATAACACATGTTTCCTATCCTGTTAGGATTAGCTAATATTTTCCAAAAAAAGCTCAAATTCCTAACTGAGATGCACGTACCTACACAACTTTTGTCATGGGAAAAGATGATGATTACAACGTATCCCCAGAGGATGACCAATGGAGGGAACCAGATGATGAGGGAGATTCTGATGAATACACAATAGGGTTTGATGAGTTTCATAATGACATTGTACAATCAGATGACGATGATGGTAGATATGAAGAATTAACAGGTAATGTTTGAAATCTTGTACTTACTTGTTTTTACTTAAACATCACATGGTTTCATATGTTGTCTCCATTATTTTCAGAGTCAGACGATTCTGAAAATGATCTCGAAGAGGAAGAAGAAAAAGAAATGAAAAAAGCTCCAGAAGCAGAAATGCAGCCACAACAAGAACACTCTACAGAAGAGGACAAAAAAGAGAGGGGAATGACAAGAATGTTGAAGATGCATGAATACTTCTCGAAATATGATGCCGAAAGATGGGATATGAAATTTGATAAAATGTTCCGGCCTATTAGCGACCATAGAGTTGAATTCAGTAGTTACCTAGGCTATTTGCCCGTGATATGGTTGGCATAAAATATTTATGTTGGAAGGAAGTCCCTACAACAACAAAAGAAAATATGTGGGAGAAAATTCTGGTATGCATATGCGGTTATCAATTCGTCGTTTTTGTTGTCTAACTGTGAGTCTGTGATTAACATACATTAAATGTTATTGCAGCTTCATTTTGAGGTGCCCCATAAATTGCAGCGAGTGGTCATGAAGCGTCTACCTGTTGAACTGCGGGACTTCAGAAGGAAATTGTACAACAATCATGTAAAACCCTTCCTGGAAAGATCGCACAAACTAAGAACTGTCCCCAAAAAGTACAGAACGGCAATTGACCAATAAAGCTGGGACAAGTACGTTAATCATGTAACAGAATCGCCCAAATTTAAGGTATAGAATACACATTGCTTTTTCTAATTTGTGTTTCTTTCTTATTGTCTATCCTAGCATCATATTAATGAAATTATTTTTATTTCCTATGCAAGAAAATTCGGAGAGGGCAAAAGAGGCAATATCACAATCCAAGTTCCCACATTGGACGGGATTATGAGGATACACGGGATTAAAACAAAAATTAGTAAGTCTGTTGTCTTATTTATTATACACTGCACAGTAAAACCGGCCATATTAGATACTTCTGTTTTGTATGTCGTTTTGCATGTCTCATATATGCAGAAACTTATAACGGTATAGGGATGTGTCCTCTTACACCAATCTGTAATTTTGTCACATCAGATGCTTTGGAATTGGTGTTTTACACAGTTAATATCTGTGCGGATGTAAATCCATACTTTTTTTGGGTAACTACTAGGTCCTAAAGGGAGATGTTGCCGAAGGACATCTTGAAGACCGGTGCTTCATGTGGACAAAAGCACGCGAAAACAAAGACGGAATTGTACCGGACGATTTTGTCAGGGAGAAGACAACTGAAGTTGTGAGAAATCATAAACTTTACAGTCCTCATGTTTTTAACCAAAGTAAGTGCAAAGTAAGTGCGCAATGTTTAAATCAGAATTTAACACATTATTTGAACAGGATGAGAAGCGGAAGATGATTCGAGAAGGAACTCTAAAGGTTGGTCAAGGGGGATGGCTTTGGAGTGACCGCAACCCTTTACTTTCAAAATGGAAGAAAACCAAGACAAGCCTCGAAAGAGAATGATGAACTGCGTGAAAAGCTGAAAGCTAAGGAGAAAGAATTAGAGTCTACTAAAAATGCGTATAAGAGATTAACAGATAGCTTGATGTCTCAAGGAGTCGACATTGAGAAGATTTTGGGCAACAGTATCAGCAAGTCTGGAGGAGAAGTAAGTGAACGTAGTTTTGATTAGATTGTGTAACTTTTTAAATAAATTGGCAGACAGTATCTGATTTTTTCTAACAATGTGTTCAACTACAGTCACAGGATGTAGGACCTAGCAACGCCTCTAATCGAGCTAAAAATAACATAGGTACAGAATCAGTTAAGTAACTTCCAAAAAAACATGGGAAATCCGCTCCGCAGAAGTCATCTGAAAGTATCAAAGGGTCCGTGAAGTGGGACTCTCTTTGTACTAAAACGCTGACCGTTTCTACTAAATCCTCGGCGTCTTTAGTAACAAAAAAGAAGTCTTTGTCTCCTCCATTCACTGGGGAATCTCAGAATGTGCCATATGAAAAAGTTACAACTGATGTATGGTTATCCAACGCATTTAAATTTTTAATCTTCCATTTACTATCTCTCATGCGCCTTGTGTTTCTGCAGGGCATATGATGCAAACTTTGGCATGGAGAAAAGGACAACATTGTTCCCATTGGTAGAGATTACTCTACAAAGACGGAATTCATTAAATTGAAGTCAGGAGTGACGGGTTCAGTTACATACTACAGCGTCGGGGTTAGTGAAGTACTAAATGTAACCATCAAATTACCCTTTGGCAAATCTGGGATGAAAACTTTAGAAGATGTTGTTGATGCTGAAATTTCTTGGCCGTTAAATCAAACAATTATGGATCAAGAGGTTGATTGCTTGGCTTGTTTGCTTTATTAACTCATTGGATATGTTTTTACACAAACCAGTTTTATATAAATATCTTATTTGATATTAGAGACGAATATGCTATCAGCTATATGAATCAAGGACGTTAGTGTATATTTTAGAGAACCTTATAGACCGAGATATGTGGTTATCTATTTGATTATGAGTTAGTTGTGCATTATTCTTAAATGGTTTCACTGCAAAAAGAAGGTACAACTTTCATTTCAATTTTCTGATGCAGGTAAGTCAACCAAAACATTCCGAGGATGTGAAATCACCGGCTCTACTCAACGGGAGCCAATCTCGTATTGTAATATCTGAAAAAGTTCCGAAGGTTTGTGTTTTAAAACAGTTACATGATCTTATGACCATATGAGCCTCAAATATGCTATCAACCATATGCATTTGGTATATTTGTTACCCGAATGTGGAATATTACTCTACTGCTGCAGGTAAGTCAACAAAATTCGGGAAAACATACTCTGGATGTGACATCAAAAGCTCCATCTAATCGGAGCAAATCTGAGACCACGACAACTACAGCAGTTTATCCGGTATCTGTTTCATTTTTACATGCATTTTAAATCTCAAATTTTCTTTGAAGTTTTCGCTTGAAGATGTTCATATGCCATATATTTCCGCAGGGTAGAAGGTGCTACCTTTTTGACGAGGTGTCTAAGGAAAACGTCCTTGCTAGAGGTAGAGATTTTCAGTTAACAGAAAAACAACAATTACATGGAAAGGATGGGGTGGAGGTTGATTGCCACAAAATCCTGATTGAGAAACTAATAAAGCCGAATTTCTGTCTACCCGTATGATTTGCTGGTATGGAAACATTAGGACAAACTCTTGGAAAAGCGATTCCTTGGCCAAAGTATGATGTTAAGTTTACCGAGCCTGCTAAGAAGGTTAGTTGCTTGGCTTGTTTGATTTGTAGGTCGAATATACATAAACCAGTCTATCTAGTTCGTATTAATTACGAAGGATATATGAGACACAAAGATGATATCAATTATATGAATCACCGATCCAAGTGTAAATTAGAGAACATAGAAAAATTGAAATATGTGTAACTTTCAAAAGTAACTAACTATTCTAATCTTATGCAGAACGCTACTAGTAATTCTCAACCAACTACTTCTCTACGGAAATCTCATGCACCTAGTAAGCCTTCTGATGGATCTAAGAAGCAGTATCCTGATCTTATGCAGAACTCTACCAGTAATTCACAATCAAATCCTTCAATATCTCTAGAGAAGTCGTGCACATCTATGACAGAACCTCTGGCTAAGACATCTAATGGAGTATGTATTTTTTTATTTCTTTTTTCATAAATCTATATTTCTAATTCTAGCATCTTATTTTTATATGATGTTCATATGCCATATATTTCCGCGGAAAGCAAAATACAATATTTGGAATGGATCTAGGAGAAACGTCGTTTCTAGAGGCAGTATTTTACCTACAGTGCCTGACCTGAAAATACATGGAGAAGAGCTTCCTAAACACTGTTATGTTGCCAATATTCTGGAGGTTATAGATCCATCTTTCGTGTTAACTGAAAAAGTGGTGACTTCAAGTTATTAGGGGAAGCTAAAGATAGTTTTGTGGCATGGCCGAAAGATAACTGTACCATCTCGATGACAAGGTTAGTTTCTTAGCTCTTTTGCTTTCTTAATCAAGTATATATATTGTTTTACATAAATCGTGTATTCAGTTTGATTATAGAATAAGTACGAAACAGAAATATAATAACAACTAAATGGAACATGAATGCCAGTGTAAATTAGAAAATTGATCTACTGAATAAAGGTATTTGGTTATGGATTTTATCATGGGCCTCAGTTGTGAAAAATGGTGCGGCCTTCAGTGAAAGTTGACTTTATTACATTGTTGGAAAATGACTTTTATCTGTCTCTTGTTGAGAATTCACATGACAGACGAATTCTTCTTGGATTTAGAACATATTGTATATGTAATCCATTTAATCTCTTGCTGCAGGAAACTCCACGGCATGGAAAAGCTAGTAAGAAACCAGAACCAGTTTTAGATTCTGAGAAGAAATTGGACAGTGATCTAAGAGCACCTAACAGCCTGGAAGATGATAAATGGAATGAGGAGCACCTAGCAGTCAAGCAACATTCGGGGAGTCATGCAGCCTCTAAAAAGCTTCCTGAGAAGACTAAAAAGGCGTAGAGAAAGACATATGTACAAAGTGTAGAGCATGCATACCAACTTTAAGATGGGAAACATAGGAAAACAAGGTTTAGCGTGTCCAGAATGTCACAACCTGATCCATCGCATGTAGAGACACTACCATCAAAAAAGTTGAAGAAAAACTGATGATTTTTGGATAAAATGCTATTTAATATTTTCTTTTGCAAATTGTTAGACCAAAGCTCAACATTTTTTACTTTGTAATTAATAATAATATGAATTTTTGCCATATATGAATTTGATATTTAACCAAAATTTATAAAGTATAAGAGAATTTGGATAGTGCCAGGTGGATGGTTTAGATGCGTCATATCTGAACGGCTTAGAGGCGTCACACGCGTAATACACACACTTCGAGATTAATCGGCATGGATAAACATAACACAAAGACACATTAAGAAAATATATATTAGTGTGGCTAAATATCACATATAGCCACGCTATATGGCGTGTCTATAGGATCTCCAATGAAAGGCTCCCAACGTTACATGTGGACGGTGAAGGATGCATCTAATTTAACGGTCAATATTGCATCATCTTAAAAGAGATCCAATGGTTCCTAATACAGCCACGTGGATGAATATAATTTTAAATTGGCATGGCTAAATATCACATATAGCCACGCTATGTGGCGTATCTATAGGATCTCCAATGAACGGCTCCCAACGTTACATGTAAACGGTGAAGGATGCATCTAATTTAACGGTCAATATTGCATCATCTTAAAAGAGATCCAAGGATTCCTAATACAACCACATCGATGAAGGTAATTGTAAATTGGTGTGGCTAAATATTATATACAGCCACGCTGTATGGCGTGTCTATAGGATCTTCAACGAACGGCTCACAACGTTACATGTGGACGGTGAAGGATGCATCTAATTTGACGGTCAATATTGCATCATCTTAAAAGAGATCCAACGGTTCCTTATACAGCCACGTGGATGAAGGTAATTATAAATTGGCGTGGCTAAATATCACATTTAGCCACGCTATACGGCGTGTCTATAGGATATCCAATGAACGGCTCACAACGTTACATGTGGAAGGTGTGGGATGCATCTAATTTAACGGTCAATATTGCATCATCTTAATAGATATCCAATGGTTCCTAATACAACCACGTGGATGAAGGTAATTGAAATTGGCGTGGCTAAACGTAACATATAGCCACATTAAACCTATATGGCGTGTCTATGGGATAACCAATGGCTACGCCAGAAAACAAATTGTGTATCTATAGTGAACCAAATAGCCACTCCAAAAGCAATTTGCGTGTCTATAGTGAACCAAATAGCCACGCAAAAAGAAATTTGGGTGTCTATAATGAACCAAATAGCCATGCCAAAAGTTTAAATCGAGTGTCTACAGGGTACCAGTACTTAAGTTTTTTGGACACTCTATAGCAACGCTTGTGGATTTTGGCGTGTCTATTTCATGCAACAATAGACACGTAAGGTAGGCGTGGCTATAAAATAACATTAAGACACGCATTCATACCTGAAACCACGTAAGCAGAAACCACGCCAAGTCCAAACCAAATTGGCGTGTCAAAACCCCTATGGACACGTCAATTTGGCGTGGCAAAAGGGTCAGTTTGTGCAAGTGACTCTGGAACGAAAATTGACTTGGTTTAGGCCGGAGTCCTACATATTGATCTCTCGAACTCAAAGCACTCTTGTGCAGTGCATCTGTGTGAGGTTAAATCAGTTTGCTCGGTTGAGGAGTCTCGTCCGAACTGTCGTCTCTTCAATTTCCTAAAAAAACCAGCAAATTGTTTCCCCCCTTCTACAGATTGGCGACCACAGTGGGAGGTTAATCTCTCGGTTGCAATCTCAACTTTCAAAAAATGGTTGATCTTAGGCGAGGTTCAGTTACAAATCCTAACACAAACAACGCTAGCACTAGCAACAACAATGGTACTTCGGAAACTATTCCTGCTTCTAACAACGGTGCCGGTGATACCACTCCTCCTCAAACCAACATTGGAAATCATCCTCTCTTCGTACGGCATCCCGAGGAAGTCAGATAAATCCGCCCACCATAGCTGATCTCATGAAGGTGCAAGAGACTCTTACCTGACATGGATGCAACACAGAAAGAGCTGTGCAATTATCTCAAAACTCCCACCAACAAGATGTCAGAGAAAACTCAGGAGAAGGGAATGGCCAAAGAGTCGACTGCTAATCCTGAAGTCACTCAAATCCATGTAATAGACGATGATGGAGTTCACAAGGCTGCAGATAACCCACCAATGAAGGAACCTACAGGATTCATCACTCCTGAGGACCTGGAACGCTTCATGGAGGATCGAGGAAAATACAAGACACCATCTGTCCACCGTTATCAACCTCCATATCTTGCTGCTATGCAAAGAATTCATCTCCCGAAGGGTTACACCTCTCCAACAATCACACTGTACCACGGAATGGGGAACGCTCGAGAACATGTCTCTCGATTCCTGGAATCACTAAGGGAACATGAGCACAACCATGTCGTCTGTCTGAAGAAATTCTCGAAATCCCTGACAGGTCGAGCATACACATGGTATAACAACATTGCACCTGGGAGCATCACTGGATGGGGAGAAATGGTTAATGCTTTCTACCGAAAATACTTCTTCGTCTCAGAGAAGATTACTCTCTCTGACTTAGGAAGAATGTCTCATAAGAGCAATGAACATCCAAATGATTATGTGAAGAGGTTCATAGTCCAAGCTTTGGATTGTCATGACCAGAATGTCACTAAAAAACAACTGGGGAACTTGTGCATAAACGGAATAATCCCGTTCTACAGAGCCTTACTGGAAAATATCTGGTTCCAGACTTTCTCAGAGCTTCATGAAGCAGCCAAATGATCAGCGACTACCACACCTGTTTTACTAGAAAGAGAAAAGTCTGAAAGGTCGAGGAACCTCGAAGCAGACGACGCTTAGTCAACAATCAGTACAATCTCCATCCTTTAACAAACGTTGTTGCTGAAAGGAAAGCCGAGACACAATATTAGAGCACTTTTCCAACATCCCAAGCTCATATGAAAGCGCGAAGAAAAGATAACCAATCCTGAAATGCACAAACCTCGACCCGACATCAACGAACGGGAAATGATCAAACAGACTCACACTTATCTTTTCTCATGAAGGAGTGATCGAGTTACTGGAAGTCTGGGTTCAAGATGGTGCAATCAAATTGTCATTCATCAGGAGAGAGCCAACTGAAGAAAAAATGGAGAATCCCAGGTACTGTCGCCTTCATAGGTTCATCGATCATCCAATAAGTAACTGCAATACTTTGAAGCACATCTTCAAAGAGAAGCTTGATCCATAATAGCTTCAACTGGGGACTGAAGGAGTACACAAGAATCCTCTCCCAATCAGAACCTTTACACTCTCTGAACAACCAGTCAAAGAAGCAGTTCAATCATTGATTGAGCATGTGAAATTGCTTTATCTGTCTAAGGCACAAAGGAAAGACATGTTCACATCACCGAATTACATTGTGTCAGACGTCTGTCCATCCCGGAAATGCTCATTGAACCTTCATCCACAGACAAGGAGATGCACGAGTGGGGACCTCTTACCACATTCCATCTCAGAGGAAATGAATTCGGAAGAATGTTGATCGATGCTGACACCACCATCAACATCCTTCCACTGAAAACCCTCACAGCCGCATGCATCACTCGATAAGAAGCTACTCGTGATCCCATCTGAATCAGAGACCTTGAAGGAACGCTTAGAAATACTTATGTCTACATCACTCTCAAAGTGTACATAAGTTCAACCGGGACACAAACCAAGTTTCACATAATCAGGAAGATCCAAGATATGACATGTTCTTCAGACGAGGGTGGATCCACGCTGAAAAGATGGGTATTGATAAAGCGCCTTTGTTTGCACATCTCTCCAATAAAGAAAGTTCTGATCCAGAAGATTTGGCGGACATTCCATCATCAGAGTACTTGGAGGAATTTCGAACTTTGACGAGGTTAAAGCAAAAGCCTGCAAAAGGTTCCACACTCAGGCAATTATCATTTCTTCCATGTCTATGTCGTTTCTTTCCTCACATGCTATCCAAGCATGGGGACTCAATTTTTCTAGCAACTCTGCAAGATGTTATGAACGGTAGCTTCACCATGTTAGTATTTTACCAAGTGGTTAAATCTGACGTTTCTCCGGATCGAGCACTGAGATATTCATTATTGAGATGATGTCCAAGCATGACAAAGAACACTTTGGGCGTTTCTCCATAGCCTTGCAGGAGTGTCCATGTGTGCCACAAAATCAGAAAGCTTTGATGCCTGCACAAGTGTTGAATCTCACTATCGCAACGAAAGGAATGCTGAAATCAATAGAAGATACTCAGGGCCGAGAAGATCAAACCTAAGAGATTCGATACTTAAGGGATATGACGCTGCAACGCTCAATCATCTAAGAAGCCTTCAAATTTTACTCCCAATCAAAGAGTACACCTTTGATAATGGAGCATCTGGCTTCAGCACAAATATCTCGACGATGACACAATGATTCAATACCAGCATAATCAAAGTGTAACTGAACTACAATCGATAAGTCTTCATTATCCCATGATAAGACTTCTGAATCAGATGCAGCATCAATCATCCATGGATGGAACAAACTCCTTCAACATACACTGGGGACTTGATCTTATTGGAGAAATCGATTTTATTTCAATGAATGTTATCTACATAACAAATTATTTCAACCTGATGTGATTCCATGAAGCTTCATCAACGGGATCTCTCTACATCATAATCCCCTGCATGACTGAGTAACTTCCTCTCATCACCGATCACATCCAGAATGAAGACCGTTGCTACTATCTGCCGCAACAACGTCGATTCACTAACGAAGCCAGTTCACAGTAAAGTCATACTGTTCAGGAGAGTTTGGGTTGAACTCCTAGCAAACCTTCATCTTAGGGATGCTCAACCCACCAACTAGTTCATGAATGTAAAGGCTCACTGGATGGAGGAGCAAATACTATGTCGATAATCATAGTTCTATCCTTTTCGGACTCTGGAGCAACTATGACCATAGTATCAGCATCAACGAGGATATTTGGAGGAACTCCGTCCAAGGTCTCAGCATCAATAATAATGTCTGGAGAAACATCCTCATGTCAAGGCTTCATCAACAACGGTCTCATGAGCAACATCCTCATGTCAGGGCTTCATCAACTAACTATTCTCTGAAGCATTGCTCGATGAATCGGACTTCTCCAAGCATTAATGATTCGTATAAATATGTGTAGACATGAAAATATGTTCACACTAAAAGTCTTCCCAAAGCTTGCACAACTGGTGGGCACACGCCAAAGACTTCTACAAGATGTTCTCATCACCTCTACAAATGAGATACAACACACTGCAGGCCATGGGTTTACAAAAACGTACCAATGGGTGAGGAATGGATAATGCTTCCTCAACAAAAGGTGTTCGTCTATGTCTCTTCTACAACATACCAAAAGGGAACATCAATCGGACATACGAGATGAAAGATATGGCCTTTACCGTCATGTCTATGAAATCTGAAAATTTTGTACGGGATTACAAATTACAAATGTGGACTCTTAGTTGGGTGACCTACACAACTCCAAAATGAGTGATTCTTTTCTCATATTATAACTCAGTCTCTTAGCTTCAAAAGTTGGAGTCACGCACCGAATTGCGACATCGCATGAGGTTTCTACAGCTTCCAGAGCATACAACATGCAAGCAGCAATTCTTAGACGGGATTCATAACTTCCACACTCGATCGGTGTTCTCCAGGTCTTTTCACTAAGTCCTTCATAAAGGTACCTCCAACTTCGACCACCTAGGTCTTTACATCAATTTTTCTATCTGGGTCCTCTATCTAGGTCTTGCCAGAAGAAGGGAAAAAGAAAGGGAGAGATTTAACGAAATACTAGGGACTGACAGTCCACTGATCACGACCATCAATTTCACAGTCCAAGACCCGTGGCACCAGAATCTTCTGTGCTAATAATTCATCATAAAAGTAATACTACCACCGGGACATGAAACCATGGTCATTACATCATCCCCTCTTGAGAGCAACCTCGGTTATGGTCTCGTGACCAGGGTTTCAGAAGTGATGTTTCTACGATTTACGGAAACAAAAAATGGTACTGCAAGCACCAGGATCATGTATCAACCATGGGGTTCAGATTTCAAATCAATCAATGGCATCTAAATCCTTCATCAAGCGTTCAAGACACAAGAAAATGGTCTAAAGACACAAAAGAGACGTTTTACAGCAAGCTCGTCTGAGACGATTTTACACTGTCCTGCACAAAGAAGCGACCTGGGAGCAATTAGTGAAGAATTTGGGGTTGAGTCATATGTCATTATATTCATATGGATGTCCTCTACAACATATACAAAATTTACAACAATTAGATGAACGGGAAAAAAGATGTGGACAAAACCTTGGACTACATGACAGCTGGAAATTTTCTGAAGACCTCCTGGAAGGTTACTATTTCGTCAATTTCGTCCCTTAAACATGATCAAAAGCCGAAAATTTTCTTGGCTAAATCTTGGAAATTTTCTTAGGATGAAGAAACATGGGTAGATCGCAAAAATTCGACATTGGACGAAGATTCTACAACAATTTCAATGAAGACCTAACTTCTGAATTTTCTGATGACGAATTATGAAGAAATTCTTCATTCATCCACATCTGAATCAGGATCTACACCATCAACGCAAAGTGAACTTTATCTTCAGCTGATAGTCTCACTTGCTGAAGTCGGCGGTGCTTCTGCTGATGAGATATGAGCTTTTCATCTTCAGCTGTTTTCTTCTGTCCCTTCTTTCCCTCCGCATCTGCTAATACCAAGAAAGCATATATCTTTGCACGGACGACTCCCAGATGATCGAGAGACATACAATGTGTCAGATTTCCAACGTCTCTTAAAGGTTGATTCACCTCGGCATGAGCATCTGCAGAAGTCTTCATTTTTGACTTGATATTCTTGGAGCATTCCCCGGAAGAGCCAGAAGAGTGGTTGTAACCAGAAGTCACCACTATCTGAGGCGAAAGACATGGAGTCATGGATATACCAATAACAAATGCATAACAAAAATGGTAACAATCCAACTCTTACCTATTTACAATTTCACTAGCTGTGGTGATTATAACGTCAGAATTTCGAAAACTTGCTCGTTCCCTCAAACCTGCAAAGACGAGAAAAAAATTCATTATTCAAAATCATGACTTCATTTTCATAAAAATGTGAACAACCCACATGAATTAACATCCACTGAATTGGACAGACGTCCATTCTACAATTGTGAAAACTCACATACAGACATTATTTCACCATGTATAATTGTCTACTTTCAACAGTTGTTCAAAATCAAAACATTTGATTTTACAAAAAATATGTTGTAACGTGAAATTTACGTAAATTTGAAAAACACATATATATTTTTGCTCCCTCAAAAGTATATTTTCAAAAATTTGTGAAAGCTTAAGTATCGAAAATAAATTTTTTCATGAAAGCTCATAGAAATTTTTTTTACTAACAGACGCACGTCTATTCAAAAAAAAAAAAAAACTTTTTCTCTCGTACAAGCATCCACCTTTGAAACGAGAGTTTATTAAAATCTCACATATTTAAAAAATCTTTCTTATACTAAAGATCATTGTTTGTTTCTTAAACTAACGAACAAACGAACGCCTGTTCCTAAAACAAGGATCTCCTTTTGGGCTCGGGCCAGTAAACGCTAAACCGACCAAAACTGGATGCTCAACCGCCCAAATCAGCAGTGCTTCATCTCTCCGTACTCATGGGATGAAACTCTATCATACTATCAAAGTCCTTACCCGAGCATTTGCTCGTACATGATACCATTGGAGCAAATCGAGGATTCTGAAAATACCTTTGTACGACCGAGTTTAACTGCTTATCTCGTCAACTGGAAAACCACCATCAAATGCTTACTGCGGAACATGATTGTCCCTCACTAAGCAGGGGACTTAATGTTGATGGTGGATTTTCAACAAAGGTCAAAATCGTAAAATCATGATACTGCATGTTTCTGACCCGGCTTCAGGAACTCATGTGACGATTCATGTTTTACGATTCATGAACCATTTTACGATCTCTGACTGAGTAAGCATTCCTCTCAGAGCCACGATGAATATGTTTCTCGAAAGGCCTCCCACTAGCTGAGCGTTTGATGCTACGCATTTCATCGTGCCCTCTATGTAGAATAACATGATTGGGCGGTCTTCTAGACATAATTATTTGTTAGAGGGATTAACGCCTTCAGGACGTTGGCGATACTCGTTGTTCCCTGACTACATAGAGAGACCCCCCTCTACATAGAAGAACGATTGGGCGGTTCTCTGGACATAATTGTTTCTCGGAGGGCTTAACTCCTTCAGAACGTCCACGATACTCGCTGTTCCCTAATTATATAGAGAGACCGTGTATGGATTTATGCGGCTCTCTGGACATAATTGTTTGCTGGAGGGATAAACGCATTCAGGACACCAACGTTGCACGTTGTTTCCTGACTATGCACTCTTCAGAACGAGTATGATGCTTTAACTATCTCATATATCGTTCTACAATAGAGTAATTCTACCGTGACATTCACCGACTGAATTCCTAGAAAATAATCTATTTTATCTCATTACTGTGATCCATGGATATCCCCGGTTGATTCCATGGATTAACAATAGATAACCATCTTATCTCATTACTTCGTTCTCTGAATTCCCCAGCTGGATTCATGGATTAGTAAGAGATACTAAATTCATTGTTATTATTCCGTTTCATGAATCATTCTCCGGTGAACTTCATGAATTAGTAATAATTACTCAGCAATCGGGCGTCTGGACTATCACCGAGTAAGCCCTAATAAAATGGTGCAAGTGTACTCAACGATGATGCACGAACGAGCGTTCGAAAGTACGGAAAAACGAGGAATCCTACACGAAATAGGAGAGAGAAAATAATAAAAAACAAATAAAAAAGGCGCCTAGGGGCCGGGCCCGCCGGCCGGTCATGTCGTCGTGCCCCCCCCCCCCATCCTTTATTTTCTTCTATTATTTTATTTTCATGATCTCATGAAGACTCCTTCATTCGAGCAAATTTTCTTGTTTCAGCAAAACTCACGGTTTCTCCATATTTTCACGGTTTCATGAAAAATAATAAAAATAAGGAAAGGTGTCACGAGAACTGGCTACCTAGCCGTCCGGTCATTCCCTAGCTATGACCGGTCCCACACTTTGCAATCCCTTGTTTTCATAATTATTATTTCCCTCATCTCATGAAAATCCCCCATTTGAGCAAAAACACTGGTTTTTCCATTTTTTTCTCAAATAATGCTCAAACCATGAAAAGGCCAAAAAGTCAAATGGTCACACGACCGACTAGGCTATTCACGAAGAATATTAAAATACTATTATTTTAATATTATCAAAATATTGATCAAACGAGCAAAGTTCTACTTGCTCATTCAAGCAAAATCGAGAATTTCAGTCAAAGATCAAACTCTTCTGAAAATCCAAGATATTGCTCAAATGCACACCAGAAAATAAAAAAACTCTCAAGACTGAGACGTGGACATTATTGTGACACGGGCATGCTTCCTTGACCGACCAAGGCCGTCCCCAGGGCTTGCAAGGAGCCGGTCTCACACATCTTTATGATTTTGACCTAATTTGCTCAATTGCTCATATTGGGTCCAAACTCTTTCCAACCGACTTGGAATTTGCTCAAACGACCATCAGCTGATCCCACGACCACCAAGGGACGGTCTCATTCCCTCTTGGTCGGTCCTTCACTTCTCCATAATTAGGTTTTATCACCTAATGCTCAATTGAGCACTATTTCAATAAATGATTAAACCTGCATTTAATTATCATTCCACCAACCAGTCAACAAAAGACTCTGGCGCGCGCTCATTCAAGCACTTGGGGGAACCACATGGTTGTTTATCATCCCATATGGTCGGTCCCTCCCTCACTCAGTGACCTATTTTTAGTAATTCATCAAAATATGAACAATTGATCAAAAATTAGGGTTTCGAACAAATGCTCTGCAAATCACGATTTTGAGCAATTTCAAACACTAATAAATTTATTTTAGCTCATCAATCAACATTTGGATTAATTATATAATATTTGATAGGATACCAATATTTTAAGTAATATTTTATTTGGATCATGTTACCAGTAATTCATCGAATTGAGCAATACTTGCTCAGTTGCTCGAATATTGATCCTACTGTCAATATTCAGTAATTTTTCGAATTGAGAAATACTTGCTCAGTTGTTTGAATATTGATCCTACTGTAAATATTCAATCATTTATCGAATTGAGCAATACTCGTTTAGTTGCTTGAATATTGATCTAACTATCAACATTCCGCCGAATATTACTCAATATTCAACAATTCGTCGAATTTACAATATTTGCTCAGAAGAGCAATATCAACATCATTCAAGAACTATAACATGTTCAATCCATGAATCACTGAGCATTCGTCAATCATGATCAATTCAATAAAACTTAGACTTACTGTCTAATAAAGTCAACGAATGTTTAATCAAATACACGTCTGCTTTGCAGACTCCACGTTCGTGAGACATCAATCGCGTCACATGGGGGATAACAATTAGGATTTTAGTCTAGCGGCCTACAACATGTGTGTTCATCCACGATGAGAAATGTGAGTAAGTCGTGCAAACGGTTGAGGGAGTTAGCAAAGTAGTGGTGGACGGTCGACCAAGTCTCCACACGACATGGAACTGATTTTACCACGATCTCCCACTTTCCCACTCTTTCACTCAAGAAACCGTCACATTTACTGGATCAATGTGTTCACTATTCTGACAATTCAAATAAGTTTTGAATCGATGACTGAGAACAACATTCGTCTACACGGCAATTTCTCTCGATCGAAATTTATTCACAGAACTCAACACTCAGTAGTTCATCAATTTGAAGAAACCCACAGCACATCCACAATCCTTGATCATCATTGATCCCACACAATTCTCAGCTTCCCTCCTACAGATCAACCCATCTCCCTCTTTGCGACCGAATTGACTCTGTAACGGACATTGACTTGGTTTAGGCTGGAGTCCTACAGATTGATCTCTCAAAATCAAAGAAATCCCGTGCAGTGCATCTGTGTGAGGTTAGGCAGTTTGCTCGGTTGAGGAGTCTCGTCCGAACCGTTGTCTCTTCACTTTCCTAAAAAAAAGCAAATCGTTTTTTCTCATATACAAGCAACATAAATATTTTCTCCACAACTTTCTCTGCAGCGTGATTTTTTCCTCTATTTTCTTCCCTTGACTCTTCTAGCATTGTAAAACTCCCTAAATTCTTTATATACCCACAGACCCTAAGAATCTCCTAAATTAATTCGAGAATAATTCTCTTTATCTTTCTGCCATTTACGGAGAATAATTTCCTTTTATTTCTCTGCATGCTGTTTTCTTCTATCTAGCTCACTCCAGCACTATGAGATCACATCTCAGATTACATTAAACATGCTGCAAACACACGCCAACCCTCCAATTATAACACAGAGAATACCCGTAAATATTTTCTTTCCTTGTTTTCTTCTAATCCGTGTAAAATTCCTTTTTCTTCGATTCTAAAATGCACATATATATATATATATATATCCTATTTTAGTGTAACAACTCATTCCTAGTCAAATCCCGTTAACAAATCCGAGAAAATTTCGGTCAAATCTCCGCTAGAGAACTTCGTTATTTCATCCTGAAAAATTCCCGCCAAAATTATTATTTTTTGAATGGAGAAGATGTGTGCCCTTATCGGAATTGGGGTCCCTTTAGTAACTGGAATTCCCTCAGCCAAAACTAGGGTTCCTTTAGTACTTGTGCTTTAGTAATTTTTCGAGCCGATTTTTCCAACAATGTTTCTTTCTCCAAAAATATCTACACACACATAAAACACCATAATAAATACAAAATTGAGCAAAATCAGACAAAAAAATATGTCTATCAAGAAGTTGATCTCATAAGAGAGGGAACATTAATTCATTTTATGAAAAATACCAAGATGGTATGAGAACAAATTAGAGAGCTATTAAGCCTAGAAAATTTCATCTAGGAGACCTGGTTCTGAGACAAGTATTACCTAGCAACTTCGTGGGACGATCCGTACAGGGCCGGCCTTGAGGCAGAGTCAACGAAGGTTGACTTTGTGGCAGCAGCCAACGGGGGCAACAAAGCTAGGGGTGATATGGTTAAAATAAAAGCAAAACTGGTTTAAAATGTAATTAGAGATAAACATTGGGATGAATTCGTAAGTAAATAAGGGGCACATTATAGATAAATATTTTACTTAATAGTCCCACTATAAAAATATAATTAAAAATTTCAGAAACAAACTTTTGTTTAGCCTCAATCGATCTTCTTTGGTCCGTACAATTCTAAATCCCTCTATCTCCCTCTCTATTACGTCGACCACCATTAATGGCGAGTTAAACTATTACTCATGTAAAATTGATTATTCATTATACAGATACAACAATCATGATACAAATTCAATTTAGTTTTTTTGAGTTTTCTATAAAAAATCCCCGATTTAATATTTTAGGGCAGAAACTTCAAGTTCTCAAATCAGTTAAACTTAAATTTTCTATTGTTTGTTGGTTGCTTATTTTGGATTTGTTCAAAAACTACTTCGAATCTTCAACTTTATCAAAACTTCAGTGTCTTGGAAGGCACATAAATCGTTTGCCCAAATGTCTGGTAAGTGGGGAGGAGAATCTTTTTCCCTTGCAAATGGATTGTGGTTTTCTTTAAGAAGATTGGCAACAATGGGTTGTTTGCCAACATGCGCTTTTGGATTCTGCAGATCATGTTGATTGGTTTGATCGATTTGGTAGCACCTATTGTACATCTGCTAGAAAGGTATGTGCATAAGGGATTAAACTTTCCAGTTCAGAATGTACCTTTGTGCCGAATAAGTGATTATTTACACCCGAACTATATGGAAGACTTATAACTCAAGGGATGGTTGTAAAGATTGTTTTGCAATCTAAAAATAGTAGTAGTTTGGTAAGGTTTGGCGTGCTCAATGTTGTCCGTGTTGCACACAATTGGCATGTCTAACAGGGAAGAATAATTATTCTTCTGATTGTCTTTCGGAAAGGGTTATTGGCAGTCATCGTACATGGATATTAAAATGAACTTCCTATTAATCATATTACAGTTGGTGATCAGTGGTCTTATTGAAGTGGAAATGTACAGCAAAACTGTAATGCTCAGCTTATCTCAAATGTGTACGGGTACCAGGATGGATGGGGCAACAATTTTACCATGACTTCGGGGCATCCAAATCTCAGGGCCGGCCCTGGATCCGTATACCATTTTACAAAGATGAAAATAAGATCTTATAAGCTGAAATACCAAGTTGGTGATAAGTTAGGTTATGTATAATATTTCACAACTGAAGAAATATTATCAGTAAAGTTGAAAATTCTATAAGCCGAGACCTGCACCTCAAAAGACTAAAAGTTGTACCTGCCTTAAAAGGAAAAAAAAAAGAATAAAAATGTAGTTTGTTATCAGAAATGCTATTCGGCTGGCTCATCTCCTCCCTACACTCCTCCGAGGATGTGTACATAAAACTAAAGCCACGTGAACTCTTCTCTTCTCTTCTTTTTCCTTTCCTTTCCTCTTTTTTTTTTTTTTTTTTTTTTTTTTTTTTTTTTTTTTTTTTTTTTTTGGTCTTTCTTTGTATCTTTGCCTGTTCTTCCCCAAATCCCTCTTTATCTCATCTCTTGTCAATTCCAGTGTATAAGTTTTAGCTAGGGTTATTTTTCATCTCTTGCAACTAATCTTTGCCTTCCTCAAGAAAATAATATTTCACCTGCATAAATTTATTTCCCAAATGTTCTCTGAGCTAGCAAATCTGAATTAAGAGAAGAGAATAGGTTGTCAAGGTCCTGCATGTGCGGCTGAATTAAGAGAAGAGATTGCAAATTAGGGTTTCGAATAATCATGAATGGGTTTTGAAGGAATTCAACATGGGTCTGAGAGAATGGAGAAGCTGATGCTATTTAATGATGGTACTGATTCGAGAAAGATTTGGGATCTGTTTATGAGCACAACAACATGAAAAAACAAGCACCTGTTGAGATTGATGGTCAAGATATGATGTAATTCAAGTTTATAAGGTTATGTAGGAAGGGGTTTGAGTTAATTTGTGAAGCAATTTGGTGGAGTTCTTTACATGAGGAGATGAACTGATGGTGATTTATTATTGTTGGGTAATTTGAGTAATTGGGTGATTCATATCCAATTAAACCACAACTTACAAATCAATATCGGAATTTCTGATTTTTTGGTTTATTTGTTTCAAGAAAATAAATCAACGATTTGATTTCAATTTCTGATTAACATCAACTAGAAGTTCTTTTGGTTAATTTTTGTTTTCTCAATAATCATCTGGTTTCATTTGAGAAGGAGAAGAAAGAGGACTGAAGTAGAGAAGGCGAGAGAAACAAGAAAAAAAAAAAAGAGATAAAAGAGTAAAATGGAATCACGTGAAACAAGGTGTACATGTGTGAACCTTTTCTTTTTTGTCGTTTGTACACGTTACTATGTCACATAAGCGAGGGAGGAAAGTGGGGAGGAGAAGGGGAAGCCGAATAGCACTGCCGGTTTGTTATCATTATCTTTTATTTGGAAGTAAAACCAGTGAGTCCAGTACATCCAGTGAAGCTTGTATGGCTCTCTAAAACTTTTATGACAGAGTTCGTACGCCTCGAGATTAGTATTATAAAAAAAATATTAGCGTTCCCAAATACCAAGGAGAATGGAGATCCAGTTGAAATTCTCTTTTTTGATCTATACGCCAATCTAATACGATTCAAGGATCGGCCTTGGAGTGGCAGGGGGTCGACCCCCGATCCCAACCGACTAACTCAGTAAGTCACAGAACTGTACATATTTCTGTGAATTGTGGTTATAATTTTACATGTCGTTTGAAATGCATCACATTTTATAATCAAATCAACACTCGTAAATTTTAAAATGACAACTAGCATGAACATATTAGTTTTTTCCATACTAATGAGAGTTTATTGTTGGATAAAGGATACATACAAATGGTGGTGCAAGATGAATGTAAGTATGGTGGGCATCAACCATAAACTTATTTCTAACAAAATAGTAGATGGACTTGCCACTAAAAACTCCATAGTTATCACTCCAAGTGGTAATTCCTAACTAATCTAGAGTCTATTAGCATTATAAGATAAAACACTTGTTGAAGGAGAAATAAATACAAGAGAGAGATATTGTTCATTAGATTTCAACATGTTGTTAGATAGGAATAAGCCTTTATTTATAGACTAAGGTGTAAACCCCGTTTATATATATAGGTGGGCCACATACATAGGACAAAGACCCTACAACACTCCCTCTTGTGCGGTCCAGCAGTAGTGCTTTTTATCTAGTGCTTCACATATAATTTTTCGTATGTATATATTTCTTCAGACCTAGTTTCTATCCTCGATGACCACTATATCTAAGTCAATTTCCTCATTAAAATATGTCTAGGAAAATCCAAAGGGACAAAACTTAAAACTAAGGAAAAAGAGTACAACATTAAGAAAACTTTGAACAATGTTGGACTAGCATATCTTTCTTCGTTAAAACCTCGACAAGGAAAAAAACCAGTGGGATAAAACCTTGGCAAAGAGAAAAGAACACAATGTGATAAGTTCAGAAGTATGCCTTTGCCAAGCATTTATGCGCACTATCTTTTCTAGGTTTTATAGGTGATTGATGAAAACCTAGTATTTATGCAAAACTGTAATAATGTTAGTGTTACTAGTATACGTGCTGAAAACCTTTGCGATTCAGTCCATGCTTCGTTGTATTGGTTCTGGAAGTGGTTTTTCTTGACAAACCATCATGTTTTAGTTCTTTGATTCATATATTTTTCAAAAATATCAATGCAATCTTCAGGTCTTACATATTTGACATATATCTTGTGTAATTATCATTGTCTCGCTAAAAACTTTGTCAAGTAGCAAAAACCCTGTGTGAAAAACTAACCTTGGTCGGAGGGAAAAAAGTACAACACACCTTCACATTTCGAAGTAAAACATGTCGACATCATATCCTTGGATCCTCCCCTGATGTTGGCATATCTTCTTGATTCCATTCAGAGGAGTTTCCAGAAGGTTCCTTCAATCTTGCACTTTCCGAAAGTAAATATATGTAATAGATTAGTAAATAAGTCAGTCATGTTTCCCCCTAATTACTTTCGTGGAAGAAAAGACTATTCATCCTTCATAATCAACAAATTTTAGATTGCATTTCTTTAGCAGTCCTATTTGTGTCTTTGCAAGGATAAACCAAATTTATGTCACTGGGTCATTTTAAGTATACAATTATATTTATCATACTGCTCCAAAGACACTGCATCGGTTTGAGCTATATCTATCCAACAAGTTTATTGGGGATGAAGTATTTGGTCGAATACATTATACTAAGTACAACAATGCGTTTATTACACTTACATAGTGGAATTTCATCTCCCAAAACATTTTCGCCATATTCCTAAGAGAAAATGGTCATTTACTTACATTTGAACCTCAACTAATCATGAGAGTGCTAGCAGGATGCATGTGTCTGTTAATTGCCTGACAATTCCAGACATATGCTAACTGGTGGAATAATATACCACAAGCTCGGTGTTCGATCGAGCTTTCCCCAGATTTTAATCTCAAATTCGAATTTCAAGCAGCTTGAAAATATCTTATTTCATTAAGAGTACATGCCATGTCCATACCATCGACACAGATAGCTGCAATCCCAAACAAGGAACTTTCTTTGTAATGCATGGAAAATACCTTGCTTCTTTACCCCTTCCCAATCAAATAATCACTTATAAGGGTATACCGAATCCACTTGATTGTTTCAATCCATAAGTGAGCATTTCACTCTAATTTCAAACACACTCCGTGGTTTAAAGTCTTTTAATTTAGAAAAAAGGGTTATTTAGCATTTTTATAAACTTCTTTGTCCCATAATCCTTACAGAGATATGTAATAATGTTGTATTTCAAGTCTTTTTGAAACTAACTGTTAGATCATAGCTCGGTTGAACCCACCAAGCGTTGGTATGTCAAGTTTGGTTGTCATATTTTAGTGAATCAAAACTCATCTAAAGAGTCGCTTGATTATATACTAGAGTCAACTGCGTATAGGTTAGCTAGAAAGTGTTATGATATGAGACTTACAAGTATTACATGAAGACATGAAGAATGTGAAGAAGTATGGAGCTACAACGACAACATCATCATTCCTCTTGAGGTTAATAATATTTGATTTGAACTGTTTCTTTCCCTAACGTATCTTTGAAGTCGTGCATATTGAAAACATAAATGCGAAGTTGTGTATGAAACTCTAGTTAGACATAGTATTAAGGAATACAATACGAGGTTTATTGTTTAACCATTAAACTTTGTATATAAGACATCGACATGATCATATGAATGTTATTGTGATTATGTATGGGTATGAGTGAAGATTTCATCCTAGGAAACAATGTTTTACATTCGTTTAAAGGAAGTAAGTTCATAAACTTGTATTGTGAATCGAAAGGGAAATAGCTAGGCTTATTGGTATTGTTATTCATAAATCTATATTGAATTACCAATATGTGTGTTTAGTATAACCTCTCATAAACTTGTTTATGTATCTTGGTAAAACTATTCACAAGGCATGACTTATGTATTGATATGACTTTTATTAGTGAAACTGATCTTAAGTAATCACTCAAGATGGTATGGTCGATGCCTTGTAAATAGCAACCTTTATCTAGTCATTGGGGAACCGATCCTAGTAAGAGGTGCAACAAATTTGTAAGAGGGAATCGATCCTTGTAAGAGGTGCAACACATTTTTAGTAGATGGGGGAACCGATCCTATGAACATGTGCAACAAGTTTTTAGTTTTGGGGGAACCGATCCTATGGACATGTGCAACCGAATACAAGTAGTTACCATAAGTTGTGGGGAACCGATCCTAGTACCTAGTCAACAGAATTTTGGTAACTAGCGTGACTATGCACAATACTCACAAAGAGGTAGAACCAAATTTGTTTTGGTAGAACCGTGAAACCCATAATTGGTGATTTGGTAGGATAATCAATCACATAGTTCTTCGAATTCAGACGAACCAATTCTAAACTTGTTTGGAAGTGTGGAAAATCGTTTCCAAGATTGTAAGTAAGAAAAAGGACTTGCTAAAAGATGTCGACATACTTTGAACATGTGCAGTAACTCTTATCATTAATTGTTCAAAGATATTCCTTAATAGCTAAAGGAGAATCTCAGGATCGAAATAAATTGAGAATCTTTTAATTAAGGTTTCTTAGTTTTTATATGCTATTTAATCTCCAGAAATTAAATGGATATCTTTAGAAAATAATAATTAGTAATGTGCATTTACTGATTATAGATTTTTCTATTGGGATTTTGGTCAATATTTGGACAATGCATTTCCAGGAATTATGAAAACTGATTTTGTGTTTATTGCATATATTTGAGAATATTCGATTTTGGAAATTCCTTGGTATCCAAACTTCCTTGTCTATAAATATTGAAGTTTGCATTTCTAGCAAACTAATCCTCAGAGCCAGCAAAACTACCTAGTTGTGTTGTTACTGGTGGATCGGCCTATTCGGAGAGGAAAGTAACCCAATTAGGCGAAATCTCTTACGACCGCTCAGTTTAAAAACTTCTTTGGGATTGAGAAGCTCTATTAGTATCATTGGTGGGAAACTAGATAATTGCAGTTTATTATTAGTTTTCGATTGATTTGATTGACTAACGGGTGTTGAAATTTGATTGCACCTAGTTTGTTTATGATTGAGAATCTTCTCTTCTGATATAAGATTCACTCAAACTAGATCGAAGGATTTAGACTGTTTGAAGATCTAAAGACGTCTTGTGATGATCCAACGTTCATAGACTCCGTTCTGTGTATGATTGATCACAAGAAATTCAAGTTGATAGTGTGCAGGTGCTGATTGAAGATTAAAGAATATTTGAAGACAAAAAGACTTTTTGGGTTAATAATCTTTGGTGTGCACAATACTTGTTTCAACTGGAAAGGGATCCATCTATAATTGGTTTATCTTTGTGATAGATTGGATTGATTAGTTGAGTAGATCGGTATCAATACACTTCTTTGTTATTAATAGTATTGATTGCATAGTCTAACAATTACTTCGGTAGTTGTTGAGAGATTGATCTAAGGACCCGACAAAGGAGTTTATTGGTTAAACGGAAGATCCTTTATCAGACTCATATCACGTTGTTTGAAAAGAGTTGTTACCGAACATATTTGTTGTTCCTTTATTGTTTGGAACACGAACCAAAGGAATTGTTCCAAGTGCGTGACTTACTAACAAGTTGGAGGCGTAGGGATACTGAGGAAACTAGGTGAACTATAGGTTTAGTTGTTTGGTCTCAACTATACGAAGTTGGTTTGATTTTGTATAGCGGCTTAATTCTGAAAATATTCAATTCTGGACTCGGTCCCGGGGTTTTTCTGCATTTTCGGTTTCCTCGTTAACAAAATCTTGATGTGTCTTTTACTTTTCTATTTTCGCAATTATAATTGTTTTATTATAATTAGAAGTAAAATACACAAACGTTAATTCCTATTTTACTTGATAGACAATCCATAGAGTTTGGTTAAGTCCGAACCTATTATCAAGTAAACATACTTCGTTGTTGTATTGTCTCAATCTTGTATCCATAGTCAATCACACAAGTTATCTTGTTGTCGTATTGTCTCGATCTAGTATCCGTAGACGATCATACGAAGTGTGAACCGATTAGTTGTATTCTCTCAACTCAGTCTATAGACAATCACTTTCGGAGAAAGGACGTATAGGTGGAAAAGTTTTAGATTGAGGTATATTTGGGTACCCTCGCCTTTTCAATTGGTATCAGAGCAGGCAAACACGAAAAGGTCTAACAATCTGTGTTTGGTGCGATCCAACCTATAAGACATGAGTCAAAGTAGAGTTCAGCGAGAGCAAAAACTAAAGAAAGACTCAGTTAACGTGTCACAAGATATGTGCTCAAAAGGAGATAGCTCTTCAATTTCAGGTTGCTCAATTGATGATGTCTCTAACGAGGTATCTTTGAGTTCTATACTTGAGATTTCTGATGAAAGATCAAGTGTAAAAACTTCTGAACTAAAGGAATTGAGCAAACCATTTCTTATTTGTTCTAATGATCTTCTTGTTAGAGCATAGCTCGGTTGACCCCACCAAGCGTTGGTATGTCAAGTTTGGTTGTCATATTTTAGTGAATCAAAACTCATTTAAAGAGTCGCTTGATTATGTACTAGAGTCAACTTCGTATAAGTTAGCTTGAAAGTATTAGGATATGAGACATTACAAGTATTGCGAAGACTTGAAGAAATGAAGAAGCAAGGAGCCACAACGATATCATCATCCTTCCACTTGAGGTTAGTGATATTTGACTTGAACTATTTCATTCCCTAACGTATCATTCAAGTCGTGCATATTGAAAACAAAACTGCGAAGCATGATTGAACTCTAGATAGACATAGTAATAAGGAATACAATACGAGGTTTATTGCTTAACCATTAAACTTTTTATATAAGACATCGACATAATCGTTTAAATGCTATTGTGATTATGTATGGGCATAAGGTGAAGATTTCATCCTAGGAAACAATGTTTTACATGTGTTTTAAGGAAGTAAATTCATGAACTTGTTTTGTGAATCGAAAAGGAAATCGCCAGGCATTATTGGTATTGTTATTCATTGCATATCATTTGAACAACCAATATGTGTGATTAGTATGTTTTTGGTAAAACTGTTCACAAAGGCCTGACTTTTATTAGTGAAACCGATCTTAAGTAATCACCTAAGATGGTATGATCGAGTTTGTGTTTTGTGTAAGACCAACTCTAGGTAAAGGGGAACCGATCCTAGTAATAGGTGCAACACATCACGAAGGGGAATCGATCCTTATATGGGGTGCAACAAGTTTATAACAGAAAGGGGAACCGATCTTATGGACATGTGCAACACGTTTTTAGGCAACGGGGAACCGATCCTATGGACATGTGAAACAATTACAAGTTAGATACCATATATATGTGGGGAACCTATCCAAGTACCTAGTCAACCGAATTTTGGAAAGCTAGTGTGACTATGCACAATACTCACATGGAGGTAGAACCGAAACTTGTTATGGTAGAACCGTTAAACCCATGATTTGTGATTGAGTGTTCTTGATCAATCACATAGTTCTTGAAAGTCAAATGAACCAATTCTAAACTTGTTTGGAAGTGTGGAAAATCGGTTTCAATATTATAAAAGAGGACTTACAAAGTAAGGATGTAGACATACTTTGAACACGTGCAATAAATGTTAATCTTTAATTGTTCAATGTTATTCCTTAATAGCTAAAGGAAGAAAATCCCAGGATCGAATATATAAGTTAAGAATCTTTTTATTAAGGTTGTTAATTTTATTTTAGGAAAATGAGAATTAGTAATGTGCATTTACTAGTTAGAGATTTTCCAAAGAGATTTTTGGTCAATATTTTGGACAGAGCATTTTCAGGAATTATGGAAACCGAATCTGAGCTTTAATGAATATCTTGAGAATATTTTTGGTTTTGGAAATTCCTTGGTGCCCAAACTTCATTGTCTATAAATATGAAAGTTTGCATTTCGAGCAAACTAATCCTTCGTGACAGCAAACTTCCTCGGTTGTGTTGTTACTGGTGAAGCCGCATATTCGGAGAGGAGAGTAAGCTAATTAGGCGAAATCTCTTACGGACACGCAATTTAAATTCTTCTTTGGGATTGAGAAGCTCTATTAGTATCTTTGGTGGGAAACTAGATAATTGCAGTTTATATTTTGTTTTCGATTGATTTGATTGACTAACGGTGGTTGAACTTTGATTGCACCTAGTTTGTTTATGCTTGAGAATTTTATCTTCTGATATAAGATTCACTCAAACTAGATCGAAGTTTCGACAGGAATCTTTAGACTGTTTGTAGGTGTAAATACGTCTTGTGATAATCCATTGTTAACAGACTCCGTTCTATGCGTGATTGATCACAAGAGATTCAAGTTGATTGTGTGCAGGTGTTTATTGAAGATCTAAGAAGATTTGAAGACAAAGAAGATTTTGAAGATTTCTGATTTGGAGTTCATAATATTGGGTGTGCACAATACTTGTTTCGGTCAAAGAGGATCCAACTAAAATCGGTTTATCCTTGTGGTATATTAGATTGATTAGTTGTGTAGATCGGCATCAATACAATTTTTTGTGATTAAAAGTCTTGATTGCAAAATCTTAACAATTACTTCGGTAGTTGATAATTGACATAGCGGAAGCGTATGATTTGGATCAAAGATCCGATAAAGGACAAAAACTAGTGTGAGATCAATAGATTCACAAAAGTGATAAGAAAATAAATATAATAAAATAAAAGATAAGTTTGATATTAATCAAATAATAATAATGGTTGTAGAATTTGTGTATCTCTACTATGCTTATGCCTTCTTATATAAGCTTCAAGGATTTCAAATATAATCAGGACTAGAAAAGGAAATCAAACCAAACTAGAAAACACATTATAATTAGGACAGGAAATCCTAAATAAAGAAATATGATAGGAAGTTCTAAGAATTACTATAATAGGGAATAGAGTTGGATGTCCTACATCAAGCCTCCTTTCTTGAAAAGAACTCGACCACGAGTTCATTGTAGAAAGACAACCGTCCTTGCCAGGGTCATATGGTCGGAAACGACGACGAAGACCATCATTTACCAGATACCATGAGTTCGGTATAAGAAGATAAACACCGTCGCCTCTAGGGTCATAAGGTTGAAAACAATGACGAAGATCTTCATGCCTACTTTCATCACTTTTCGAATCTTCACTGCATGTGCTTTATATCTCAGGTCCGCAGTGTAATCTTTGGGAATGTGATTAAGGGTACCACATTTGAAACAACCTTTCCCCTTACTAGTTTGATGATTTTTATGCTTGTATTCAGACCATAGCTTAAACAAACTCTGAATAAAATCCACTTGTATACTCTGGTCATCAATCAGATACCTTGAGTTCTCCATAATAGCACAAGCATCTTTTCCAGGATCATATGGTAGGAAACAATGACGAAGATCATCATTTATTAGATTATTCACATCACCGGCTAGTAGAATCTTCTGTAGGCAGGCACTAGCATACTTCGAATAGTTAGCTTTAGAAATGCGTAAGCTGAGAAACATAATCTTATCAAATCCAGTGGAAAAAGAAAAAGACTTCTATTGCGCGGTGTCTGTTAGAAATGAAGAAATAATAGCTGATGTCGACTGCAGTCTCGTAAGGTAGTAAGCCAGCTTCTCTTGAGACCTTGAATCATCTTTACACCAAAGACAAAGATGGAACCAGTGTGCATAAGGAAGCACATTATTAGTAAAACTAGTCCCTTGCATGTAAGTTAAACATAGTTGTATATTATCAATGAACTTTGGGAAAACTTTCATTTGAGATGTTGAACCATTGGTACACAATGGTGATTCTTTAAGCTTTTCTAGAATACTCTCTCCCAAAGTGGGTAGTGGAAGTTTCGCAGTTGGAGACGCTATTTGTGCTGAAACATTTCCTTCTTCACTTGGACAACTTCTTGTTTCCAGGCGTTGTTCCGGAAGCTTCTCCTCTATAATATGAGATAAATGATTATTTAGTGCAAGTGTAGAGGTTTGTTTGGTGACTGCACCATTCCGCTCTTGAGTAGGTTTAGACTTTCTCTTTATAGGTGTAGCAACAATATACCACATAATCTCAGAAGCTCTCGTTTGATCGTAGCTGGTAGCCTTCCGAATTGATTTGTCAGTAAACCTATGTCTCATTTCTAGTATTCTTTGATCAATTTCTGTCTCATGCTTCACTAGATATGGACGAGAAAAAGATTCATAAACACATGTTGTCCCTTCGGTTCTCGTATTCCATAAGTATATGAAGAATGATATCTCAGCTTCATTATACATCGGAACACAGGAAATAAAATCGTCTATACCTTTGTCATATACTCTCAGTATCGCGGCGAGAATCCCGACACGTTCTCTGCTGCAAAACAAGGCATCATGTTTCAACCTTGCAACAATTTTTCCCCCTGGGTCAAAGGCCAAACAGCGTGCAGCTAAATATTGAGTTTTCAAACTAGCATTCAGAAGGAACAAGTCACAACGAACCCTAAGACCAGGATCTAGTGTAGAATATTCTGTTAAATTCAATGTCGATTGCGATCCCGTAACATCATTCTCAATAATAACTCCAACTTCAGATGCATTCCGAGTATGTAAAGTTTTAGGTTGCTGAAGAACAACGGATAGGAGGTATATAATCAAAGAATGCCTTGAGAACGATAGTCTCGAAAACAGCTGACTTGTTTCATCTATGAGATGGCTCTTACGAACGGCTACCTTGATTTGTTGGCAGTCAATTTTTGTGTCGGTAATACGCGGCTCAGTGAAGGATTTCTGCAACTGATTAGCATTAATTAATATAAGAGGCAAATATCATTACAGTCCTCATCGGATGTGGACTACCAGACTGAATAATAACGTCATGTGGGTGCTCTATGGAAAAAGTAACTCTTGCTGCTATCATAAGCTTCTCCAATGTTTTGCCAGGGTTCATAAAGTACATACCACTACCTTCTCCCTTGAATCTTTCCGTCTGGAAATTAACATTCCTGTTGTGTGCTTCTGCCGTTAACAGCTTGCTTATATATTCTTCCTTGTGAAATAAGACTTCTCTCATGACTGGGGTGTTACACAACACAGGCACAAAACAAGGAGGCTTTCGCGGAATCTCAGAATAATCATGGCTAGGAACACCAAGAGAACTTAGGATAACTTATTCACATATGTTGTGAACTTCACATACTTCGGATGAAGCTTCTTTGTAGTTACCAGTCCAGTTTAAGGAGTTCAAACGAGAACCTGAATTCGATTCAGTAATTGAGTGCAAGTATCCATCCGAGAGGGGTTTAACTTGTATAATCTTTTTAATAGAACCCTCAAATACCGAGTCTTTACTAAAGCAGATAATTATAACATCCGAGAAGCATGAATAAGAAGGAACATACTTCTTCAGACAACCGAAATCCCTTGTTGGAGGAGCACGATTAGTGAAGTTGTTATCATCTGCTGTTAGAAACCCATTCTTAGCTTTTTTTCTCAGCACCTCTATACTGGAAGGAAAACTCCTTCGTATCAGATCATTATCTTTTCTTCCGTGCAATTCCAATCCCTCAACCAGTAGGTGTTCCTGCAGATTTCTACCAACAGTGACAAGTGGATCTCTCAAGGTGACTGTGGCTGATTCTTGTGTAACATCCATTAGACCTGGGAAAATCAACTTGGTGATACTATTTTGGTTGGGAATTTTCTTAGTTGTTTCATAAAGAGCCTGCTCACTATCTTTCGAAGAAATATCCCTCGAATCTAGTAAGTATTGTGAGCGCCCATCCCAACGAACAATATACTTCGACTGCTTTTCTAACTTCAATTGTTTATGCCATAATATAGGGAAATTCAAAATCTTAACATAACAACTGAGGTTATTGAAGCTTGGCTTTGGCATAACTAGATCGATGGGAGTATTAGAAACATCAAAAATCTCAAGACATGGTGGAAGTGGATTCTTAACGAAAGTATCAGTTTTCTCTTGATTATGCACATTCTGAGGAATAAAAGAATCTGTGATTGAAGCAACAGAATCAAGGGTTTGTGGATGTTGGATTTCAGCAAGACGCATATTCTCTTTGTTACCCTCATTCTCTTCTTTATCTAAGATAGGTACTTGGGAATCTAGCGCTGGTGTAGGATCTTCAAAATATGGCTTCTCTCGGAAATGAGCAAGTATCTCATCAAGCTCTTTCCATAAATCTGACTTTTCTTTTTCCGTCCAACGTCGTAATGGCGTTGGTTCATGTAATCCCATTAAACGATGCATTCTATTGCCTTGACTAAATCAAAACTATGCAAATTTTCATTATAAACAACACCTAAACTCGAAATCCAAGGCTCGCCTAATATCACATGAAAATTTTCTCTACAAGATAGTTCACAATAAGCAAAACTGCTATACTTACCGTTGTTGAAGGTAAATTCAATATGACCGCCAAATAAATCCCATTCGCCGTAATTCCTTTTCTTGAAGTAATTTGCTGCTCCAATAGATATATAGTTTTTCGGGCTTGATGGATCAATAATAAAGTCAGTGATCATTCCATCTACTCTGAATCTAGTACGAAATTCCCTTTCCATAACGAAGAAATTAAGGCACTCAAAGGAGGCTCTTAACTGTGGATAGAACACAAAGCCAAGAAACTCAAAAGAGAATCTCAACTGTGGATCTGATACCACTTGACGTAGCGGAAGCGTATGATTTGGATCAAAGATCCGATAAAGGATAAAAACTAGTGTGAGATCAATAGATTCACAAAAGTGGTAAGAAAATAAAGATAATAAAATAAAAGATAAGTTTGATATTAATCAAATAATAATAATGGTTGTAGAATTTGTGTATCTTTACTATGCTTATGCCTTCTTATACAGGCTTCAAGGATTCTAAATATAATCAGGACTAGAAAAGGAAATCAAACCAAACTAGGAAACACATTAAAATTAGGACAGGAAATCCTAAATAAAGAAATATGATAGGAAGTTCTAAGAAGAACTATAATAGGGAATAGAGTAGGATGTCCTGCATCAATAATAAGATAGATCTAAGAACCTGACGAAGGAGTTTATTGAGATAAACATAAGAGCCTTTGTCGAACTCATATCACTTGGTTGAAAAGATTTGATACCAGACACATTTTTTGTTCCTTTATTGTTTGGAATACGAACCAAAGGAATTGTTCCAAGCACGTGACTTATTACAGGTCGGAGGCTTGGGAATACAGACAGAACTAGGTGAACTATAGGTTTAGTTGCTTGGTTTCAACTATACGAAGTTGGTTTGATTTTGTATAGCGTCTTAATCCTGAGATTATTCAATTCTGGACAAGGTCTCGGGGTTTTTCTGCATTTGCGGTTTCCTCGTTAACAAAATCTTCTTGTGTTATTTACTTTTATTTTCCGCAATTATAATTGTTTTTATTATAATTTAAAGTAAATTACACAAACGTTAATTCTCATTTACTTGATAAGCAATCCTATCGTGTTTGGTTAAGTCCGAACCTTTTATCAAGTAAACATACTTCGTTGTTGTATTGTCTCGATCTCGTACCCATAGACGATGACATGAAGTGTGAACCGATTAGTTGTATTGTCTCAACTCAGTTCATATACAATCACTTTCGGAGAAAGGACTTATAGGTGTAAAAGATTTAGTTTGAGGTATATTTGGGCACCCTCGTCTTTTCAATTTGTATCAGAGCAGGCAAACACGAAAAAGATCTAACAATCTGTGTCTGGTGCGATCCAACCTATAAGAATTGAATCTAATGAATGATTCAGTTAACGTAAAGCAAGACATCAAGAGTTTTGAATTAACACTTGATGATGGAATCTACGATTCAATATCTGAAGAAATCATCTCTAGAGATTTTACCAGACAAGTTAATCTTGTTAATAATGTAGAAACCGATGACGACTGGAAAATACGTCTATAAGAAGAGTTAGATGAAATTTCCGATGATGATGAATCCGATTTTGAACAAGAAGTAGAAGAGGATATTCAGAAGACTCTAAAGTGCTGGAACCTTTGAAAAATAAAAAGCTGAGAGCTTCAGATTTTCTTGGTTTTATGACTCCTCTTTGTTGTGAGAACAAGAAACTGAGGAGGGTTTTTCAAGGATATTATATTGGTTATCAAATAAGTGATTCTCTTCACAAAGATTGTATTGAAGAGCTAAATTCTAAGAAATTAGAACGTGAAAATCTTCGAAGAGATCTCTTTTTGTCGAAAAAGAAACTTGCTCAGTCTGAAGCAAGGGTTAATTCTCAACCAAATATTTTTGAAGAGAAAGAAGGTGTATATCTATCACGAGAAAAACATCTTAAGGATGATCTAGCTGGTTCTCTTGATAAAATCAAGACATTGTAAGAAGAAATTTTGTACCTTAAAAAGTTCAATGTTAGCTCAAACAATTTAACCTCAATGTTAGAAGCAAGTACAAATCATCGTGATACACGAGGATTGGGATATAAGGGAATAGATGCTTCAAATATTAACAAAGAGGTAAAATTTGTTAAAGCTACTAATTCTTCTCAACCAGAGGCTTCCACTGATGACAAAGATGCTCATATTTCTTGTAAAGAAGAAAAGTCCGCCAAGCCTAAGAATAGTGTTCAACCAGCACTAATCAAAGAAGGCATTTCTGCTAATGTCAATAAAGAAACAACTTTGAACAAAGAAGAAGAAGAAGAAGAAGATAACTCGTCGAGCTCCAATTCAAGAGGATCCATCAAAAGGTAACATCAAAACTCATACTTCATATATTTATACTAAGCATTGTTATTATTGTGGTGATAAAAGACAGTTGCAATGGGGATGCAAAGTTCGTAAGATGCACTTTCTTTTGTATCAAACGAATTGGCTAAGTTTTCTCCTCATAAGAACTCGGATCGTTATTGTTCTAAGGTTAGGCAAAAGAATTATTATAATGATTTTTCAAATTTTTCATATCACTCGACAAGGTCATCTCTTAAAAGACCCGAATATAGAAAGAGAGATAACTTTGTAAACGCAAAGACACGATCTAATGTTCCAAATTGGAGAAAGGGTGTTTCGAAAAATATTCAAAAGGTCAATGATCCTAATGGTATGAAGGAGAAGGATGCTCCTGCAAAAACCAACTCTAAATGGGTCCCGAAGTCCTCTATCGCCAAGAAGGGACCAAAAGTTAGTCACAAGACTGTTAATTGTTGGTGACAATAATTACTAGAGTCTTCTTGAAAGGCTAAAGAAAGACATTATATCTGAAATCTCTTTTACTAGTAAAGGTTGTGATAATGACACTCTTCATCATAAGTCAAAGAATAAAAACAAGAGATGGAAAAGGAGAAAACAAACCAAAAAAGAGGTCAAGAATGCTGATTCTGTCTTAGTCACTCGTGAAGAACAAGACAAGGATCAACTCAACACAACCTAGTTGTGTTAGAATGTGCATACTCACCTTGGTGCTCAATTATTTGAAAGGTGAGGAAGCACATGAAACTGAGCACATGATCTCTCGGTTATTATATGACTAATTAACATCTTTAGGAGATTTCTTTTCTTCTATGCTCATACTTTCTCTATCTATATTTGAGGTTGTTATAGCATAGCTCGATTGAACCCACCAAGCATTGTTATGTCAAGTTTGGTTGTACTATTTTAGTGAATCAAAACTCATGTTAAGAGTCGCTTGATTATGTACTCGAGTCAACTTCGTATGGGTTAGCTTGAAAGTATTAGGATAATGAGACATTACAAGTATTGCGAAGACTTGAAGATGTCAATAAGCAAGGAGCTACAACGACAAAAATCATCCTTCTACTTGAGGTTAGTGATATTTGACTTGAACTATTTCATTCGCTAACGTATCTTTCAAGTCGTGCACATTGAAAACATAACTGCAAAGCATATTTGAACTTTAGATAGACATAGTATTAAGGAATACAATACGAGGTTTATTGCTTAACCATTAAACTTTGTAGATAATACATCGCTATAATCATTTGAATTCTATTGTTATTATGTATGGGTATGAGGTGATGATTTCATCCTAGGAACAATGTTTTACATGTGTTCTAAGGAAGTAAGTTCATAAACTTTTTTGTGAACCGAAAAGGAAATTTCCAGGCGTTATTGGTTTTGTTATTCATTGCATATCTTATGAAAAACCAATATGTGTGATTGAGTATAACCGTTCATGACTTGTTTGCGTTCTTGGTAGAAATTTTCACAAAGGCCTGACTTATGTATTGGTATGACTTTTATTAGTGAAACCGATCTTAAGTAATCACCTGAGATAGTATGATTGGGTTTGTGATTTTATGTCTGACCAAATTTAGGAAAGGGGAACCGATCCTAGTAAGAGGTGCAGTACATCACAAAGGGGAACTGATCCTTGTATGAGGTGGAACAAGGTTTATAGCAGAAAGGGGAACCGATCCTATGAACATGTGCAACACGTTTTTAGGCAAAGGGGAACCGATCCTATGGACATGTGCAACACATATAAGTTAGATACCATATATATGTGGGGAACCGATCCTAGTACCTCGTCAAACGAATTTTGGAAAGCTATTGTGACTATGCACAATACTCACATGGAGGTAGAACCAAAACTTGTTTTCGTAGAACAGTTAAACCCATGATTGTGATTGAATATTTGTTTGATCAATCGCATAGTTCTTGAAAGTCAGATGAACCAATTCTAAAATTGTTTGGAAGTGTGGCAAATCGGCTTCAAGGTTATAAGTGAGAAAGAGAACTTACAAAGTAAGGATGTCGACATACTTTGAACACGTGTTGTGAATGTTTATTTCTTTAATTGTTCAAAGTTATTCCTTAATAGATAAGGGAAGAGAATCCCAGGATCGAAACATAAATAAGTTAAGAATTTTTAATTAAGGTTATTAATTTCATTTTGTAGGGAAATATAAGAATTAGTAATGTGCATTTACTAATTAGATTTTCCGAGAGATTTCGATCATTATTTTTGGAGAGAGCATTTCCAGGAATTATGGAAACTGAATTTGTGCTTTAATGAATATCTTGAAAATATTTTCGGTTTTGGAAATTCCTTGGTGTCCAAACTTCCTTGTCTATAAATACCGAAGTTTGCATTTCTAGCAAACTAATCCTTCGTAACAACAGACCTCCTCTTTGTTGTTGTTACTGATGTAGCCTCCTATTCGGAGAGGAGAGTAACCTAATTAAACGAAATCTCTTACGGCCGCTCAGTTTAAAGTCTTCTTTGGGATTGAGAAGCTCTAGCGTGTACCGTTGGTGGGAAACTAGATAATTACAGTTTATCTTTTGTTTTCGATTGATTAGATTGACTTAAGTGGTTTAAATTTGATTGCACCTAGTTTGTTTATTCTTGAGAATCTTATCTTGTGATATAAGATTCACTCGAACTAGTTCATAGTTTCGACAGGGATCTTTAGACCGTTGTTAGTTCTAAAGACGATATTGTGATAATCCATTGTTAACAGACTCCGTTCTGTGCGTGATTGATCACAAGAGATTCAAGTGATTTTGTGCAGGTTATTATTAAAGATCTAAGAAGATTTGAAGACGAAGAAGATATTGAAGATTTATGATTTGTGGGTTCATAATCTTTGGTGTGCACAATACTTGTTTCGGTAAAAGAGGATCCAATTAATAATCGGTTTATCCTTGTGATAGATTGGATCGATTAATTGAGTAGATCGGCATCAACACAATTCTTTGGATTAAGAGTGTTGTTGGATTAATCTTATACGATTACTTCGGTAATTGAACATAAGATAGATCTAAGGACCTGACGAAGGAGTTTATGTTAAGATAAATGGAAGAGACTTTGTCCGACTCATATCACTTGGTTGAAGAGAGCTGATACCAAACAGATTTGTTGTTCCTTTACTGTTTGGAATATGAACCAAAGGAATTGTTCCAAGTACGTGACTAATTTATAAGTTGGAGGCGTGGGAATAAATACGGAACTAGGTGAACTATAGGTTTAGTTGCTTGGTCTCAACTATACGAAGTTAGGTGTAATTTTTTGTAGCGGGTTAATTCTGAGAGTACTCAATTCTGGACAAAATCCCGTGGTTTTTCTGAATTTTTTGTTTCCTCGTTAACAAAATCTTGCAGTGTCATTTACTTTATATTTCCGCATTATAATTGTTTTATTATAATTAAAGTAAATTACACAAACGTTAATTCCTATTTACTTGGTAAGTGAATCCTATTGTGTTTGTTTAAGTCTGAACCTTTTTATCAAGTAACATACTTCGTTGTTATACTGTCTCGATCTCGTATCCATAGATGATCATACGAAGTGTGAATCGATTAGTTGTATTGTCTCGACTCAGTCTATAGACAATCACTTTCAGAGAAAGGACTTACAGGTAGGAAAAGTTTCTGCTTGAGGTATATTTGGATACCCTCATCTTTTTAATTGGTATGAGAGCAGGCAAACACGAAAAAAATCTAACAATATGTGTCTTGTGCGATCCAACCTATAAGAATTGAATCTAATGAATGATTCAGTTAACATAAAGCAAGACATCAAGATTTTTGAATTAACACTTGATGATGGCATCTACGATTCAATATATGAAGAAATCATCTCTAGAGATTTTACGAGACAAGTTAATCTTGTTAATAATGTAGAAACGGATGACGACTGGAAAATACGTCTACAAGAAGGGTTAGATGAAATTTCTGATGATGATGACTCAGATTTTGAACAAGAAGTAGAAGAGGATATTCAGAATACTCTAAACTGCTGGAACCTTTGAAAAATGAAAAGCTGAGAACTTCGTATTTTCTTGGTTTTATGACTCCTCTTTGTCTTGAGTACAAGAAACTGAGGAGGGTTTTTCAAGGATATTATACTAGTTATCAAATCAGTGATTCTCTTTTTAAAGATCGTACTGACAAGCTAAATTCTAAGAAATTAGAACGTGAAAATCTTCGAAGAGATCTCTTTTTGTCGAAAAAGAAACTTGCTCAATCTGAAGCAAGGGCTAATTCTCAACCAAAGAGTTTTGAAGAGAAAGAAGGTGTATATCTATCATGAGAAAAACATCTTAAGGATGATCTAGCTGGTGCTCTTGATAAAATCAAGACATTGGAAGAAGAAATTTTGGACCTGAAAAAGTTCAATGTTAGCTCAAACAATTTAACCTTAATGTTAGAAGCAAGTAGAAATCATCGTGATACACGAGGATTGGGCTATAAGGGAATAGATGCTTCAAATATTAACAAAGAGGTAAAATTTGTTAAAGCTACTAATTCTTCTCAACCAGAGGCTTCCACTGATGACAAAGATGCTCATATTTCTTGTAAAGAAGAAAAGTCTGTCAAGCCTAAGAATAGTGTTTAACCAGCAGTAATCAAAGAAGGCATTTCTGCTAATGTCAAGAAAGCAACAACTTTGAACAAAGACAAGAAGAAGAAGAAGAAGAAGAAGAAGAAGAAGAAAACTCGTCGAGCTCCAATGCAAGAGGATCCACAAAAAGGTAACATCAAAACTCATACTTCGTATATTTATACTAAGAATTTTTATTATTGTGGTAATAAAAGACAGTTGCAATGGGGATGCAAAGTTCGTAAGATGCACTTTCTTTTGTATCAAACGAATTGGCTAAGTTTTCTCTTCATAAGAACTCAGATCGTTATTTTCCTATGTTTAGGCAAAAGAATTATTATAATGATAGTTCAAGTTTTGCATATCACTCGACAAGGTCATCTCATAAAAGACCCGAATATAGAAAGAGAGATAACTTTGTAAACGCAAAGAAAAGATCTAATGTTCCAAATTGGAGAAAGGGTGTTTCGAAAAATATTCAAAAGGAAAATGATCCTAATGGTATGAAGAAGAAGGTTGCTCTTGCAAAACCCAACTCTAAATGGGTCCCGAAGTCCTCTATAGCCAAGAAGGGACCAAAAGTTAGTCACAAGAATGACTCTCAGCTGTTAATTGTTGGTGACAATAATTACAAGAGTTTTCTTGAAGGTTAAAGAAAGACATTATATCTGAAATCTCTTGTACTAGTAAAGGTTGTGATAATGACACTCTTCGTGACAAGTCAAAGAATAAAAACAAGAGATGGAACAAGAGAAAACAAACCAAACAAGAGGTCAAGAATGCTGATTCTGTCTTAGTCACTCGTGACGAACAAGACAAGGATCAACTCAGCACAACCTAGTTGTGTTAGAATGTGCATACTCACCTTGGTCTCAATTTTTTGAAAGGTGAGGAAGCACATGAAACTGAACACGTGATCTCTCGGTTATTATATGAGTAATTAACATCTTTAGGAGAATTATTTTCTTCTATACTCATACTTTCTCTATCTATATTTGAGGTTGTTAGAGCATAGCTCGGTTGAACCCACCAAGTGTTGGTATGTCAAGTTTGGTTGTCCTATTTTAGTGAATCAAAACTCATGTTAAGAGTCGCTTGGTTATGTACTAGAGTGAACTTCGTATAGGTTTGCTTGAAAGTATTAGGATAATGATACATTACAAGTATTTCGAAGACTTAAAGATGTGAAGAAGCAAGGAGCTACAATGAAAACAATCATCCTTCCACTTGAGGTTAGTGATATTTGACTTGAACTGTTTCATTCCCTAACGTATCTTTCAAGTCGTGCATATTGAAAACATAACTGCAAAGCATATTTGAACTCTAGATAGACATAGTGTTAAGGAATACAATACGAGGTTTATTGCTTAATCATTAAACTTTGTAGATAAGATATCGCCATAATAATTTGAATGTTATTGTGATTATGTATGGGTATGAGGCGAGGATTTCATCCTAGGAACAATGTTTTACATGTGTTCTAAGGAAGTAAGTTCATAAACTTGTTTGTGAACCGAAAAGGAAATTTCCAGGCGTTATTGGTTTTGTTATTCATTGCATATTATGAACAACCAATATGTGTGATTGAGTATAACCGTTCAGGAATTGTTTGTGTTCTTGGTAGAACTATTCACAAAGGCCTGACTTATGTATTGGTATGACTTTTATTAGTAAAACCGATCTTAAGTAATTACCTGAGATGGTACGATTGGGTTTGTGATTCTATGTATGACCAAATTTGGGAAAGGGGAACCGATCCTAGTAAGAGGTGCAGTACATCACAAAGGGGAACCGATCCTTGTATGAGGTGCAACATGGTTTATAGACGAAAGGGGAAACGATCCTATGAACATGTGCAACACGTTTTTAGGCAAAGGGAACCGATCCTATGGGACATGTGCAACACATATATGTGGGGAATCGATCCTAGTACTTAGTCAAACGGATTTTGGAAAGCTAGTGTGACTATGCACAATACTCACATGGAGGTAGAACCGAAACTTGTTTTGGTAGAACCGTTAAACCCATAATTGTGATTGAATGTTTGTTTGATCAATCGCATAGTTCTTGAAAGTTAGATGAACCAATTCTAAACTTGTTTGGAAGTATGGCAAATCGGTTTCAAGGTTGTAAGTGTGAAAGAGAGCTTACAAAGTAAGGATGTCGACATACTTTGAACACGTGCTGAGAGTGTTTATTTCTTTAATTGTTCAAAGTTATTCCTTAATTGCTAAGGGAAGAGAATCCCAGGATCGAAACATAAATAAGTTAAGAATATTTTAATTAAGGTTATTAATTTCATTTTGTAGGGAAATATAAGAATTAGTAATGTGCATTTACTAATTAGATTTTCCGATAGATTTCGATCATTATTTTTGGACAGAGCATTTCCAGGAATTACGGAAACCGAATTTTTGCTTTAATGAATATCTTGAGAATATTTTAAGTTTTGGAAATTCCTTGGTGTCCAAACTTCCTTGTCTATAAATACCGAAGTTTGCATTTCTAGCAAACTAATCCTTCGTAACAACAGACTTCCTCTTTGTTGTTATTACTGGTGTAGCCGCCTATTCGGAGAGGAGAGTAACCTAATTAGGAAAAATCTCTTACGGTCGCTCAGTTTAAAGTCTTCTTTGGGATTGAGAAGCTCTAGCGTGTACCGTCGGTGGGAAACTAGATAGTTGCGGTTTATCTTTTGTTTTCGATTGATTTGATTGACTAACGATGGTTGAAATTTGATTGCACCTAGTTTATTTATGCTTGAGAATCTTCTCTTCTGATATAAGATTCACTCAAACTAGTTCAGAGTTTCGACGGGGTTCTTTAGAATGTTGTTAGTTCTAAAGATGATATTGTTATAATCCATTTTTAACAGACTTTGTTCTGTGCGTGATTGATCCCAAGAGATTCAATTGATTGTGTGCAGGTTATTATTGAAGATCTAAGAAGATTTGAAGATGAAGAAGATATTGAAGATTTATGATTTGTGGATTCATAATATTTGGTGTACACAATACTAGTTTCGGTAAAAGAGGATCCAATTAATAATTGGTTTATCCTTCTGATAGATTAGATTGATTAATTGAGTAAATCGGCATCAACACAATTCTTTGGATTAAGAGTGTTGTTGGCTTAATCTTAAACGATTACTTCGATAATTGAACATAAGATAGATCTGAGGACCTGACGAAAGAGTTTATGTTAAGATAAACAGAAGAGCCTTTGTCCGATTGATATCACTTGGTTGAAGATATTTGATAACAAACAGATTTGTTGTTCCTTTACTGTTTGGAATACGAACCAAAGGAGTTGTTCTAAGTACGTGACTTATTTTTAAGTTGGAGGCGTGGTAATACAGACGGAACTAGGTGAACTATAAGTTTAGTTGCTTGGTCTCAAGTATACGAAGTTAGGTGTAATTTTGTGTAGCGGCTTAATCCTGAGAGTATTCAATTATGGACAAGGTCCCGGGGTTTTTCTGCATTTGCAGTTACCTCGTCAATAAAATCTTGCCATGTCATTTACTTTATATTTCCGCATTATAATTGTTTTATTATAATTAAAGTAAATTACACAAAATGTAATTCCTATTTACTTGATAAGTGAATCCTATTTTGTTTGATTAAGTCCGAACCTTTTTATCAAGTAACATACTTCGTTGTTGTATTGTCACAATCTCGTATCCATAGACGATAACACGAAGTGTGAACCGATTAGTTGTACTGTCTCGACTCAGTCCATAAACAATCACTTTCAGAGAAAGGACTTATAGGTAGGAAAAGTTTTAGCTTGAGGTATATTTGGGTACCCTCGCCTTTACAATTGTTATCAGAGCAGGCAAACACGAAAAGATCTAACAATCTGTGTTTGGTGCGATCCAACCTATAAGAAATGAATTTAATGAGTGATTCAGTTAACGTAATAGTAGCATTTGATTTCTTTATAAGATCATGTTGAAATCACGTATAAAGTATGTTATACTCTTATTCCTAAAAATGTTAGGAATTATATGAAAAAGCGGGGGTCTAACAACACCACCCAATATTTCTCTTAGCAATCTGTATGGACTAACTCCAATATACTTTGTAATTCTAATATTTGCCTCAAATATATTTTTGAAGTAATAATTGTAATCACAAAGTATAAAACATCAAAAGTTTTTAAAACCCAGCATGCTTCATCAAAATAATTCACAACTATTCAATAAAAACTAATATTTCAAATTCAATTCCATGCAAATAATCAAATAATAATATTGCAAATAAATAATAAAATTAGAATTATACCAATCAATATGGACCAATGGCTTCCTCCGTCGTCTCGGCTAATGGGTTTAGCTCCTCATCCCAAAAACATACTCAAAAGATGTGTTCATGGATAAATAGGTGTTTTTGTTGATGAAAATAATTTAGAATTGAAGTTTGTAACGCTGTAAAAGTGTTACAGCGTCACTGTTACAAAATGGTACGGGCTGAAAATAAACGATATAAGGAAACTGCTGTATAAGAACGATACTTGTTTCCGCTTTTAAGACTGTCGAAGAACGACGGACTCTGCGAGTCTGTTCTTCGTCTTCTTCTTCCTCCTCGAGCAGCAGCAGCAACAACAATACCTCCTGTAACTTCTTCTTCTCGTCTCTCGTGAACTCCCAACTCTCTCCTAAGGGTTTCTAAAACTTTCTTACCCTCTTAATGACTTGAACCAACTCTTATATATCCCACAGACCCCAAATATCTCATATAAATTCAAGATTTCTTCTCCGTGCAGTTAAGAGAATATCTCTCTTCAATCCTCCCTGTACGCGTCTTCTGACCTCTTCTGAGTTATCTAAACTCTCCAAACTCCAACTAAGACTTGAACAGGACCAGGTACATCCATATCCTGGCGTAAAACTCTCACAAAATCTTTGAAAATAATCAGAAAAATACGTATCCCTGTTGAACTCCGTTTTACTTCTCCCGGGCAATTCAGCTCAATTGGTTGGTTCCAATCAATCTCAACGAACCTTATATGCTATAACAGGCCCAGAACAATCGATTCCAGTGATTTAATCTCTTAAAATCACGAACTACAATTCAAACCAAAATCTGGTTTGCTGTAACATGCATTACCGCCATTTTCTATTTCAAATTATAAAGATGACCTCCCCCTTATCCAGTTCCGGTGTCCCTTTAGTACATGCCCTGAAATGGGTTGCCCCTTATCCAAATTAGGGGTGCCTTTAGCAATTCTTCTGGGATGTTTTCCACACTTTTTCAGGGTTCCTCCGGGGTATTTTCGGTACACTTCTAGGGCATTTCCGGGGCAACATTTTTAGCCAATTTTTCCGCAAAGCCTTATTTATCCAAAAACACCTACAACAGCATAAAAGACCATAATAAGTACAAAATCAAGCACTAATAATATATACAAATGAGATATATTAGACACATAAGTGTGTCTATCAAATACCCCCAAACTTATTATTTGCTAGTCCCGAGCAAATCAAAACTACAAAATAAAATCCTAACTCACTGTCGCAGGCATCGTCGATTTCATTTAGCGTATGCAATAAGCCTTTAAACCCCTAGGTGGCCCTAGTGGCCGAGTTATAGTCTCGGGAGGGCTTACTAGAGATATACCCACAAAACCTTAATACTCCAGACCCCAGCTATCTACAACGAACCTTGGAAGGCACTAAAGAATCTCCTTGGTTGGCATACTTATTGACTACAAGAGGAAGTACCCTGATGCGAAATTCCAATTGATGTACACGAGTTTGCACTCAAGCATACTAAAATTCATATATAAGTGACAGAGCTCTACTCAGATAGTTGCACTATGGACATCATATTCAGAGTCAAACTAATCACATGGAAAGATTAAGAGATGGATATAGAAAAACATAGATGGTTTTGATGTTTACTAAGTGAACGGCGTTTCCCATATCTGTCTGAAGGCCTCCGCCAAAATGAACCTATCCTAATGGATTGAGATACTAGTCTGACTAATATCAACACAACTGGCATATACAAGGGAACCAGTGATTGATAATCCTAACTCTAGGTCAACACAGCTGGCATATACAAGGGTACCAGTGGTCGACTTTATTGAATTTATTCCTTTTGGTCAAATGGTCTGGTCTCAAAAAAAATTCTCTTTTTTTTTCTTTGTTTCTTTTCTTTTTCTTTCTCAACTTTTTTTTTTGGTATCTCAATCACTCTAATTCACCCTAGCATTGATAACAACTTGAATCGTGAGCCCCACCTAATCACTTAGAGTAACATAGTTTATAAACAAAATAAAATAAAAATAGAAGTGAAAAGGACTCAACGAGATATGGGGAAACTATCATGTTATTTCTAACACCTGAGCTCTGTGCTTTTATGAATAGACTCTTCTAGATGTTTCCATCTAATCAGATTGGTTCCTCAACTCCTAAAACCAAAATGCTTCCATCCACTTAGATTGGTTAGTGCCATCCTAAATACGCATAAATTTCTAGGCTCTGGAGTTTAATTATTGCAAAAAGGTGACAAAAAGTGTTTCTTCCCCACCCCCAAACTTAAATCTAACATTGTCCTTAATGTTCTAAAGATGAAATTAAAAGCATGAACAAGGAGAAACTATTACCACTGGAGGGAAAAGAAATAAGGAAGGATATTACCGTATCACATGAACGCGGGAGCCTCCCAGTAAATGCTAAATTTATAATCATTAGCTAGACATCAAATACCTATAAAAGAATTGTCACCTTACAAAGTCGTATACCAATAGTCGAAACAATTGTGGGTCCATAAGACCAAATAGAACTGCCACGAATAGGAGACAAATGCTCAAGATCAGAAAAATGAGCAGATAGAGCACAACCTGATCTAAATTTTCTCGCAAGACAACTGGATTTATCTGAGGTGCCCACTTGGGCTTCATATGAGTGTCTCGGCAAACAGATTCATCCGAAAAACGGGTCTCTAACATATGGATTTTCTCCTGGACATTATCAGGCGGATCAGGTTGTGGATTCTGAATAGACTCAAGCGATACCTCAGATGCACTAGGCTTGAGTCCCAAGTTAGGGACTTCTACTGGGATAATTGACAATATCTACCCCCAAATTTAGGGTAATCACTATTCTCCGTAAGACCTTTAACTATGGCTTGAATTTCCGGATCCGGAGAGTATTTAAAATACTCTAGAGCTTCTTCTAGTTCACTACCCCCAAACTTAGAGTTTTGGGTGTCTCTAGTAAACTAGTCACAATATTCCTAATTTCTAGACCATCCGGTTCCTGAAAAAGGTCAATTGCTTTCTCTGAGTTATAATCAGGTGGTTCATCCTCTAAATTCTTTTGAGGTATACTAGCTATATGACTTATATGTTTCACATCCTCTATGGCCATCCCTAGAGTTTCCTTATTGTGTTGAAGCACAGTTACTGGCCTAATCTCATGATCACTATCCAAATCGGAAGTTATAGGCAAAATCTCAGATGGGCCTACAAATGCATAATTGGGGTCCAACTTAGGAGGATCTTTAGGCTCTTCGAAATAAGGGCTTAAGGTAGATTCGGTAGCTAGTAATGGTTCAAACCTAGATTTCCATCTATCGGTATCTAACATAGGAATAGAATCCAACAGAGCATTTACTTGTTCAATGTTTATATCATCGTCAAAATCCATGCTAAAACGGGCTAGAAAACTCTCTAATGGATCTTCCGATTCGGTGTTTGGTACAGACTTCGGAACTAAGGTTCCTATCATGTTGACCTCTTCAATGCACGTGTCATCTAGCTCAGAATTTAGCTTATTGACATTAAAAATATTCAACTCAATAGTCACATTACCAAAAGATAGATTCATAATACCATTTCGACAGTTTATGATCGCATTAGACGTGGCTAAAAACGGGCGACCTAAAATCACTGGTATTTGGTTCTCTGGGTTAGGGACAGGTTGGGTATCTAGGATAATAAAATCCACTGGATAAATAAACTTGTCAACCTCTATGAGAACATCCTCGATCACACCACGAGGAACTTTAACGGACCTATCAGCTAATTGAAGTGTTATCTGGGTAGGTTTCATCTCACCAAGTCCTAGCTTGAGGTACACATGGTATGGCAGTAAGTTCACACTGGCTCCTAAGTCAAGCGACGCTTTCTCAACACGGTATTTACCTATTTTGCAAGAAATGGTCGGGGACCCTGGATTTTTATACTTAGGAGTAGTGGTATTCTGAATAATAGAACTCACATGACTAGCTATGAAGGCTTTCCTCTGAACACTGAGCTTACGCTTTCACGTACACAAGTCCTTAAGGAACTTGGCATAAGAGGGAATCTGCCTAATTGCATCTAATAATGGAAGGTTGATATTAAACTGCTTAAAAACCTCCAATATATCATTAAAGTTGGACTCCCTCTTAGTCGGAACTAGCAGCTGGGGAAACGGGGCTCTGGGAACAAAGCCGGGCTTAACAGGACCCTCATTGGTCTCTTTAGAGACTCTATCAGTCTCTTCATTCTCTGGATCAGTAGGGTGAACTACAGCATGTTCACTATAAGGCATGACAACCTTGTTGTCAACCTTCTTTCCACTCCTCAGGGTTGTGACAGCATTCACATGATTGTACGATTTCTCTCCTTTGGGGTTAGGATCGGTATGACTAGGGAACCTTCCATCTTCTCTCTCACTTATAAACTTAGCTATTTGTCCTACTTGAAGTTCTAATTTGGCAAGACTCTGGGAATTATTCTTCAAATCTTGCCTAGTTTCTTGTTGAAAGCTAAGGTGGTTTTTTGATAGCATGTCATGGTTATTTGCTAACATAGTGAGAGTTTCTTCTATGGTAGAGATCTTTTTCTCAGAAGTGTTCTGAAACTGGGTTTGACCTGAAGAATTCTTAAAAGCAAAACCTGGGGGAAGCTGAGAATTTCTAGACTGGCCTTGACTATGTCCCTTAGACCAAGAGAAATTAGGATGGTTTCTCCAACCAGGGTTGTAGGTTTCTGAGTATGGGTCAAACTTCTGACGGTTCTCAAACCTAGCGTTGTTATAGACAGCATGGGCTTGTTCTTCACTAACCTGACCTTCCCAAAATGAATTATCGGGCTCTATTCCACAACTAGAGACTTGAGAGGCTCTATTAGGTTCAACAAGGGACCTATTTTTAGACTGACCCATTTCTAAAGCTTCTAACCTTCTGGACAAAGCAACAAACTTAGCATCTGACGCAAAACTCGTATCTACCATATTGGTGCTACTTCTATTGACCAAGAGTCTTTTAGGGGGTTCAACACAAGACTCCCACTGTTGGGATTTTTCGGCGATAGCTCCTAAGAAGGTAAAAGCATCATCAGCATTTTTACTAGTGAACTCACCAGCGCACATAGACTCAACCATGGCTTTGGTCGAATAGTCCAAACCATTATAAATAATCTCTACAAGTTTCATCTTATCAAATCCATGGTGAGGACACTGGGATAGAAGATCATTGAATCTCTCTGAAAATCTATAAAGAGACTCTCCCTCTTGTTGCACACTAGTACTAATGTTCTGCCTAACAGCTGCAGTTTTATGCTTAGGGTAGAACTTCATATAGAAGGCAGCGATAAGTTCCTGCCATGTTTCTATGGATTCAGACGGTAGGTTGTTCAGCCAGGTCTTGGCTTTGTCTCTCAAAGAAAAGGGAAACATATTAAGTTTCAAGAATTCATCGGTAAGGTCCTTTATCCTAATTGTTCCACAAATTTCCTCAAAGTACCTAATATGGAAATAAGGGTTCTCATCATCTTTTCCTAAGAATATAGGGATCATCTGAAGAATACTAGGTTTTATCTCAAAATTAGTCGTAGTGGCTGGCAATTTAATGCATGAAGCTCGGTTGGTCCTGGTTGGGAACATGTAATCTTTCAAAGTTGCCATCGTTGGCACAACTGGAGTACTAGGGCTAATTTTATCACTCAGAGATAAATTCTCAAAACTGAAGTTTCCAAAAACAGGACTCTCGAAAGAAGAATCTTCGAGCTCCCTGCTTAAATCAGAAGAACTACTAGGTTTTTCGCTAATCAATCGACCTAGAGTATCTCTTTTCCAAGCCCTATTAACAAAATCGGGCATACTCTAAAAAGAATTCAAAAAGAAATAAAAATCCTAACATGAAGGTTCTAGCAATCACACAGCAGGCTGACTCGACTTTACCACAGCAAACCTAAAGATTTCTAGCAAACAACAAGCATGATGGCTCTACTTAGATTGTTTCTAGACCAGCTTCTAATCCTTCGAAAGGGAATTCGTTACAATTTAAGCAAACCCCTCTGGAATCAATCCGAGTTAAAGTAAGTTGAATAGAGGCGAGGGAAGCTCAGTGGAGCTTTGATACCCAAAACCTCACCGATCCAATGCGGCGCAGTCACGCATTCAACTCGCAGAAACCGTCAAGAACTTCGAGGTGTGCTTAAAAGAGTAACCAATATTTTTCGAATGATTGTCCTGTTAAGCTCGATACCCTATAGGTCTCTTTCTAGTCCAAATTTTAGGCTTAGGTTCGTTTTAGGTTTCGTTTTCCTAAGGCGGGCAAGAAGGGAGCTGTGATGAAATCCGGACCCTTATCTTGTTTAGGCCAGGCCTTGCCCTTTACTAGGAATATAAAAACAGTCTGGTTCGTCCTCAAACAATTATCACCTTAAGGAATACAGTAACCCGCTTGTAGGAGATTCGCGAGTGTTTCGATTGGACTTACCTCCCGTACCAGACGGGCGATGAACCGTTGAAGTCGACTCGGGCCACGACTCCTATGTCATGTGCGAACCCGAGGGGCCGAGACGATATCGTAATCGTTGTCCTTCCCTGCAAACAGTTTGTATTTAAACTACCCTTCCGTAGGGTATAAAAATAAAAATAAAAATGTCCAAAGTTTAAAGTCCACAGTCCACAAAAATAAAGTGCAAAAACAAAAAGTAAATTACAAAATATTTCCTAATACAATTCTAAAAAATAATAGTAATAAAACTAAATCCTAAAAAAATTCTTCTTTTTGTCTTCTCTTTACGCTTTAAGCTTTTTTTTTCTCCAAGTCCTTAGTGTTCACTTCAAACCTGTAAATCAAAGACAAAAAGAAACGTAAAAAGGAACAAATAAAAATAAACAAAAAAATAAATAAATAATAAATCTAAAAAAAATGCTACCTAAACACAAATCCGCGTCGGCGGCGCCAAAAATTTGATGTACTTTCAAATGGTTGTAGAGATAGTGGTAAAAAGGGGTCTTTTCAGACTTGTGAAGAAAACAATTTTTCTAGATTTAAATTAAACAGGCAAATAAATAAAATAGTTCAAACCTTTAGAGAAAATATCAAGACTAAGATTCCACCACTGACCAATTAAATAGTAAACTCTAAATAATATTCATGCAATTCTATCTTTAAAAATAATTCTAATATTTGCCTCAAATATATTTTTGAAGTAATAATTGTAATCACAAAGTATAAAACATCAAAAGTTTTTAAAACCCAGCATGCTTCATCAAAATAATTCACAACTATTCAATAAAAACTAATATTTCAAATTCAATTCCATGCAAATAATCAAATAATAATATTGCAAATAAATAATAAAATTAGAATTATACCAATCAATATGGACCAATGTCTTCCTCCGTCGTCTCTGCTAATGGGTTTAGCTCCTCATCCCAAAAACATACTCACAAGATGTGTTCATGGCTAAATAGGTGTTTTTGTTGATGAAAATAATTTAGAATTGAAGTTTGTAACGCTGTAAAAGTGTTACAGCGTCACTGTTACAAAATGGTAAGGGCTGAAAATAAACGATACAAGGAAACTGCTGTATAAGAACGATACTTGTTTCCGCTTTTAAGACTATCGAAAAACGACGGACTCTGCGAGTCTGTTCTTCGTCTTCTTCTTCCTCCTCGAGCAGCAGCAGCAGCAACAACAATACCTCCTGTAACTTCTTCTTCTCGTCAATCGTGAACTCCCAACTCTCTCCTAAGGGTTTCTAAAACTTTCTAACCCTCTTTATGACTTGAACCAACTCTTATATATCCCACAGACCCCAAATATCTCGTATAAATTCAAGATTTCTTCTCCGTGCAGTTAAGAGAATATCTCTCTTCAATCCTCCCTGTACGCGTCTTCTGACCTCTTCTGAGTTATCTAAACTCTTCAAACTCCAACTAAGACTTGAACAGGACCAGGTACATCCATATACTGGAGTAAAACTCTCACAAAATCTTTGAAAATAATCAGAAAAATACGCATCCCTATTGAACTCTGTTTTACTTCTCCCGGGCAATTCATCCCAATTGGTTGGGTCCAATCAATCTCAACGAACCTTATATGCTATAACAGGCCCAGAACAATCGATTCCAGTGATTTAATCTCTTAAAATCACGAACTACAATTCAAACCAAAATCTGGTTTGTTGTAACATGCATTCCCGCCATTTTCTATTTCAAATTATAAAGATGACCTCCCCCTTATTCAGTTCCGGTGTCCCTTTAGTACATGCCCTGAAATGGGGTGCCCCTTATCCAAATTAGGGGTGCCTTTAGCAATTTTTCTGGGATGTTTTCCGCACTTTTTCAGGGTTCCTCCGGGGCATTTCCAGTACACTTCTGGGGCATTTCCGGGGCCACATTTTTAGCCAATTTTGCCGCAAAGCCTTATTTATCCAAAAACACCTACAAAAGCATAAAAGACCATAATAAGTACAAAATCGAGCACTAATAATATATACAAATGAGATATATTAGACACATAAATGTGTCTATCACTTTGCTAGAGAATCAACTTGACAGTCATACTCAATCTAGATTAAAGTATATCGAGGAGTTAATATCTCTCTCTTGATTTGATTTACTCAAGCTAATAACAATCATCGAGTCTTTATCAAATACAAGGAATAACTTGGATGGTACCAAAGACCAATATCCAAGGATCAATCAATGTAAATCAACAACCAATGGTTGGATATTCTAATTGATGATCTGTAACGCATAACCTGTATTATTTCAATTATAAAGATAAACAATATAATGCGGAAATAGAAATAACACAGACACCAAAATTTTGTTCACGAGGAAACCGCAAATGCAGAAAAACCAAGGGACCTAGTCCAGATTGAACACACACTGTATTAAAACGCCACAGGCACTAGCCTACTCCAAGCTAACTTAGGACTGGATTGTAGTTGAACCCCAATCAGTCTCCCACCGATCCAAGGTACAGTTGTACTCCCTACGCCTCTGATCCCAGCAGGATACTGTGCACTTGATTCGCTTAGCTGATCTCACCCACAACTAAGAGTTGCTACGACCCAAATTCGCAGGCTTTGACAATAAACAAATATGTCTCACACAGACAAGTCTATCAAAGGATCAATCTGTCTCCCACAGATAAACCCTAAAAGGTTTTGTTCCGTATTTTGATAATAATCAAGGTGAACAGGAACCAATTGATAATCCGGTCTTATATTCCCAAAGAATATCCTAGAGTTATCAGTCACCTCACAACAATCTTAATCGTATGGTAGCGAAACAAGATGTTGTGGAATCACAAACAATGAGACGATGATGTTTGTGATTAATTTTTATATCTTTCCTATCGGAGATATCAATCTCAAGCCAATCAATCTGATTGTACTCGTACGATAGAAGATGCAAGATCAGATCACACAACTACGATAAAAGTAGTATCGGTCTGGCTTCATAATCCTAATGAAGTCTTTAAGTCGTTAACCTGGTTTTAGAAGAAGAAAACCAAAGGTTAAAGAAGAACCGACTCTAGTATGTGTTGTAGTTTTTTTTTTAGTTATAAGTAAAAGTTCGTTGCTCGGACTTGTAAAGATTTAAAAATAAAAATATATACACAATATTTGTCACAGGATCAAGAGACACTAGGACACAGGATTCCACCATTAATCATTCACATAATTCATATATTTATTCGAAACAATTATAACTCAAATCATAAGGACTCTCATTCTTGCCAAGGTAGATTTTTAGAATATTTATTGTATATCACTAGCATGACGCATCAAAAGCACTACGACCAAGCATACATCATCATACGATATCACAACCAATTAAGAAAAATCATAAATCGATTAAAAGTGCAAGTAGTTAAAAAAAGAATTAGTATAATTATCATATGCGTAAAGAATGGCTTCCTCCATCATCCCAGTGTTGGGGTTTATCTAATCATAATAATCATGTTCTCAAAATATATATTTGATGCTCAAAGTATGATTAAAAGAGTCCAAAGTTATAAAACAGTGGTTCTGAGACTCACAAAACATGTCCAGAAAGAAACGATACCAGAAAACTGCAGCTAAACTGCGACACTTCTCCACTGCTGCTGGAACTGTTGAAGAACGACGGTCTTTGGCCGTCCGTTCTTCGTGTTCTTGAGCTCCTCCTTCTTCTTCAACAGCAGCAGGTGAACAATCCTGCAAGTCCCGATTTCTCGCTCCTCTCGGCTCTGGCTCGACCCCAAACTCTTGATCCCCTTAACAGACTTCCTAGTATCCTATTTATACATCACCAACCCCTGTAATACTCACAATAACTCCAAGAAATACCCATTAATGGTTTTTATTCACGAGAATATTTTCTTTCCTTGGTCACCTTTCACGCGTCTTCTGTTGATTCTCCCGTGTATTTTGTTGCTCATGCACGCTCCAAATCTCCTAAATATTGAGTAAAGCTCGTCCAGGAACATGCCAATCTTCCAAAGATAGCTTAAAATCCTGAGAATCACTCTCAAAATATTCTTCCCTGTTTTGCTCTGTTTTATCTCCCACGGATTCCTTGGCCCAATTTGCTCGATTAAAACAGCTGCACCATGCCTGTTAAGACATATTAGGTCCATCCCAATCATTTCCAGCAATTGAATCTTCTAAAAACACGTCCAACAATCGGGTTGAAATTCATGCAGACGTGTTTGAGAAGTTCCCGCCAATTTTTCTTTTAAATCGTGAAGGTGGTGTCCCCCTTAGAAAACAGTGGAGTCCCCTTAGCAATTCTTCCGGGATATTTTACGCACTTTTTCGGGGTTCCTCCGGGACATTTCCAGGGTACTTCCGTCACACCTCTGGGGTACTTCCGGTACGCTATCAACGGAGCTCCAAACGCCGCATTTTTAACCAATTTCGCCGCAAGGGATTATTTCTCTAAAAACACCTATAAATAAATAAAACACCATAATAAGTACAAAAATGGGCACTAACAGTATATACAAATGAGATATATTAGACACATAAATGCGTCTATCAAATACCCCCAAACTTATTATTTGCTAGTCCCGAGCAAATCCTAACTCACTTTCGCAGGCATCATCGATTGCATTTAGCATATGCAATAAGCCTTTAAACCCCTAGGTGGCCCTAGTGACCGAGTTATAGTCTCGGGAGGGCTTACCAGAGATATACCCACAAAATCATTACTCCAGACCCTAACTATGTACGCAAAATCTTGGAAAGCACTAAAGAACCTCCTTGGTTGGCATACTTATTAATTACAGGAGGAAGTACCCTGATGCGAAATTCCAATTGTTGTATACGAGTTTGCACCCAAGTATACTAAAATTCATATAAGTGACAGAGCTCTACTAAGATAGTTTCACGATGGACATCATACTCGGAGTCAGACTAATCATATGGATAGATTAAGAGATGGATATAGAAAAAAATATAGATGGTTTTGATGTTAACTAGGTGAACGATGTTTCTCATATCTGTCTGAAGGCCACTGCCAAAATAAACCTATCCTAAATGACTGAGATAGTCTGACTAATATCAAATCACTGGCATATACAAGGGAACCAGTGTTCGATAATCCTAACTCTAGGTCAACACAACTGGCATATACAAGGGTTCCAGTGGCCGACTTTATTGAATTTTATTCTGTTTGGTCAAATGGTCTGGTCTAAAACTTTTTTTTTAAATTTTTTTTTTCATAACTTTTTTTTTCATAACTTTTTTTTTTCAATACTCAGTCACTCTATTTTACCCTAGCAGTGGTAACAACTTGAATCGTGAGCCCCACCTAATCACCTAGAGAAACATAGTTTAAAAATAAAAATAGAAACAAAGATGAAAAGGACTCAACGAGATATGGCGAAACTATCATGTTATTTCTAACACCTGAGCTCTGTGCTTTTATGAATAGACTCTTTAGATGTTTCCATCTAGTCAGATTGGTCCCTCAACTCCTAAAACCAAAATGCTTACATCCACTTAGATTGGTTAGTGCCATCCTAAATAAGCATAAATTTCTAGGCTCTGGAGTTTATTTATTATGCAACTAAAAAGTTTCTCCCATACCCCCAAACTTAAACCTAACATTGTCCTCAATGTTCTAAAGATAAAATTAAAAACATGAACAAGGAGAAACTGTTACCAATGAAGCAAAAGAGATAAGGAAAGATATTACCGTGTCGCATGAATATTGGGTTACCTCTCAAGAAGTGATAAGTTTAAAGTCTTCATCCAGACTAAGCAGGGATTAGTCACCACGTAGAATCATATAGTAACAGTCGAAATAACTGTGGGTCTTCAAAACTAAATAGAGCTGACCAAAGGAAACTGCAATGAACCAAGAAAGTGAACAAGACTAGCATGCCCTTACTTAGTTTCCTGATTAAGAAATTTATATCTAATTGTGGTTCAGGTTCAGGTTCTATGAAAGGGTCTAAATAGAAAATTTTCATTGGCTGCGTTTCTTCATAGGTGGGATCCGAATCATTAGGTCCTAGAGTCTGGAAAAACTCAAATATGATCTTAGAAGCGCACAATAATAACCTAAATAACTGAGGATCCTCTAAGTCAATAAGATTTGACTTACAAAGTTGACCATAATAAGAGTAGTGGTCATTCTTAAACAAATGTGTCGATTCTAATTTCCTAAAGCATTTAGGTTTAGTCTCACAACTTAATATTCGACACATTTGGAATATAAACGTTCCCACAGTTGGAAGAAAACTATTTGGTGGGAAAACAAAGTCAATCTGGGGATCATAGCCTGGGCAAACCATATCAACCAGAGGATGGGTTTCTAACGACTGAACTTCTTCCTAGACATCATTAGGTTCGGGAAAACGAGTATGAAGGTAATCTTGTAATATTGTCGAGGCAGAGATATCAAGTCCTAAGTGAAGGGACTTTCTGAGAGTTAAAGGTAAGGCACTAGGAAGGTGATAATCACCCCCAAACTTAGAGTTTTCAGTGTCTCTAGATAGACTAGTTACAATCTCCCTAATTTCTGGATCATTAGATTCTTGAAAATGGTCAATTGATTCTTCTAATTTATTATCAGGTAGTGCATCTTTACTCATCTGTACGGGTATATCTTCTTCATCTAATACTATTGTTTCTAAGTTGCTAGACTCTAAAACAGCATTTTCGGAATAAACTCGTTCCTCTAAACCACTATCGGCTTCGTAATCAAAAGGAAAAACTACATCGTCTAAAACGGTGGTATCCCTAATCAAATCCTCGTCCTTTTGAATAGGTGAATAATCATAAAAATTATTTGGATTTGAACTAGAAATAATATAATCATTATAAAGCTCAATTGGATTAGTAGATTCCTGATCACTATGCCTACATATCTCAGATTCTTCATTACTACTATCCTCATCATCATAATAGTACAAAGATGATTGAACCTTATCTAAACAAGTAGTGTCTTTTATTCTAGCCTCGTCCTCTAAATTAGGTAAATATTCACTATTGATATCAAGGGTAGAATTAGAAACCCTATTTTGGAAATTTAGATTATTTCGAGCAGCATTAGCCAACTGTTCATTTTCTGCCTCTAGACGTGCCTGAATTTCACTGAGCATAACACTTATACGTTCACCACTCTCGTTTATCATCTCAGAATATCGTGTACACTCTTCTTTTGAACTATTCATTGCAACTAAACGTTTATACGTCCTTTCAATCCGTTGTTGGGTCTCTTCTAGAGAAGGAACAGGTTCAGAAATATCATAATCAGGACTAGTTTCCAAAAACGAGTAACCAGTACTACAGTGTTCCTGATTTTCTTGCTCTTAAGACCAATTCGCGTGTGGATAGTAATTGGGCTCACCATGGTATGAACCATAACCTTGAAAAGGTTGGCGTTCCCAACTACTATTCCCACCATGGTCATAAAAATGATGATGTCCATATTCAAATTCAGATCGATGCTCATTGTATTGTCTTCTATCATACCATTTCGACATTCTTAATTGTAAGGGAATTCTACACAATCACAAACAAGGCTGACTCGACCAAATCAAACCTACTGATTTCTAGAAAACAAAAAGCATGATGTCTCCACTTAGATTGTTTCTAGACCAGCTTCTAATCCTTCGAAAGGGAATTCGTTAAAATTTAAGCAAACCCCTCTGGAATCAATCCGAGTCAAAGTAAGTTGAATTGAGGCGAGGAAAGCTCAGTGGAGCTTTGATACCCAAGGCCTCACGCTATCACAAGGCGGCGCAGTCACGCATTCAACTCACAGAAACCATCATGAACTTCGAGGTGTGCTTAAGAAAGTAACCAATATCCTTCGAAATTTTTTCCTGATAAGCGCGATACCCTATCGGTCTCGTTCTAGTCAAGTTTTAAGCTTGGTTCGCGTTAGGTTTCGTTTTCCTAAGGCGGGCAAGAAGGGAGCGGTGATGAAATCCGAACCCTTATCTTGTATTGGCCAGGCCTTGCCCTTTACTAGGAATTTAAAAACAGTCCAAATTCGTCCTCAATCAATGAATCACCTTAAGGAATACAGTAAACCCGCTGACAGGGGATTCGCGGGTGTTTCGAAAGCTTACCTCCCATACCAGACGGGGGATGAACCGTTGAAGTCGACTCGAGCCACTGACTCTGGTGTCAGTGTGCGAACCCGAGGGGCCGAGACGATATGTAATCGTCGTCCTTCCCTGCACACAGTTTATATTTAAGGGTACCCTTCCGTAGGGTATAAAACAATAATGTCCCAAAATTTAAAGTCCAAAGTACATAAAAAAAATAAAAAAAAATAAAGTGCAAAAGAAAAATAAAGTCTAAAAAATAAAATAAAAATACAAATATCTCTCTTTTTTTTTCTCTCTTTTTTTTATCAAAATAAAAAATTAAAAAATCTTCTTCTTTTGCCCCTTTCGCTTTGCCTTTTACTCCAGTCTTTAAGTATTCACCAAAAACTTTGGCAAAATTTTCTTTCGCTCCAACTTCCAAAATCTGAAAGAAAAAGACAAAAAAAACCCAGAAACGTAAAGAAGAACAAAAATAATTAAAAAAAATAAAAATAAATCTATACACAAGTCCGCGTCGGCGGCGCCATTTTTGTTGTAGTTTTTTTTTAGTGATAAGTAAAAGTTCGTTGCTCGGACTTGTAAAGATTTAAAAATAAAAATATATACACAATATTTTTCACAGGATCAAGAGACACTAGGACACAGGATTCCACCATTAATCATTCACATAATTCATATATTTATTCGAAACAATTATAGCTCAAATCATAAGGACTCTCATTCTTTCCAAGGTAGATTTCTAGAATATTTATTGCATATCACTAGCATGACGCATCAAAAGCACTACGACCAAGCATACATCATCATACGATATCACAACCAATTAAGAAAAATCATAAATCGATTAATAAAAAGTGCAAGTAGTTAAAAAAAGAATTAATATAATTATCATATGCATAAAGAACGGCTTCCTCCATCATCCTAGTGTTGGGGTTTAGCTAATCATAATAATCATGTTCTCAAAATATATATTTGATGCTCAAAGTATGATTAAAAGAGTCAAAAGTTATAAAACAGTGGATCTGAGACTCACAAAACACGTCCAGAAAGAAACGATACCAGAAAACTGCAGCTAAACTGCGACACTTCTCCACTGCTGCTGGAACTGTTGAAGAACGACGGTCTTTGGTCGTCCGTTCTTCGTGTTCTTGAGCTCCTCCTTCTTCTTCAGCAGCAGCAGGTGAACAATCCTGCAAGTCCCGATTTCTCGCTCCTCTCGGCTCTGGCTCGACCCCAAACTCTTGATCCCCTTAACAGACTTCCTAGTATCCTATTTATACATCACCAACCCCTGTAATCCTCACAATAACTTCAAGAAATACCCATTAATGGTTTTTATTCACGAGAATATTTTCTTTCCCTGTTCACCTTTCACGCGTCTTCTGTTGATTCTCCCGTGTATTTTGTTGCTCATGCACGCTCCAAATCTCCTAAATATTGAGTAAAGCTCGTCCAGGAACATGCCAATCTTCCAAAGATAGCTTAAAAATCCCGAGAACCACTCTCAAAATATTCTTCCCTGTTTTGCTCTGTTTTATCTCCCACGGATTCCTTGGCCCAATTTGCTCGATTAAAACAGCTGCACCATGCCTGTTAAGACATATTAGGTCCATCCCAATCATTTCCAGCAATTGAATCTTCCAAAAACACGTCCAACAATCGGGTTGAAATTCATGTAGACGTGTTTGAGAAGTTCCCGCCAATTTTTCTTTTAAATCGTGAAGGTGGTGTACCCCTTAGAAAACAGTGGAGTCCCCTTAGCAATTCTTCCGGGATATTTTCCGCACTTTTTCGGGGTTCCTCCGGGACATTTCCAGGGTACTTCCGGCACACCTCTGGGGTACTTCCGGTACGCTATCAACGGAGCTCCAAACGCCGCATTTTTAACCAATTTCGCCGCAAGGGATTATTTCTCTAAAAACACCTATAAATAAATAAAACACCATAATAAGTACAAAAATTGGCACTAACAGTATATACAAATGAGATATATTAGACACATAAATGCGTCTATCAAATACACCCAAACTTATTATTTGCTAGTCCCGAGCAAATCCTAACTCACTTTCGCAGGCATCATCGATTGCATTTAGCATATGCAATAAGCCTTTAAACCCCTAGGTACTCCAATGATCCCAAAGCTTGTAAGTTTAGAATCACCGTTCTTGAAGATCCGTAGCTATAACAATGAGAAAACATAGTTCTCAATCATTGTTATACAGTGTCATAGTATTATTACACATCGTCAAAGTTCAATTGTATCACAACTTCAACAATAATACTATGGTGATATGTATCACTCCCCCTTAGTCAATACTCCATCTCACATGGAAACCACTCCCCCTTACATAATGGTCCGAGAACCATATGTATTTGTAGTATGAACTACATATTAATTCTCCCCATTTTTATCAATAAAATTGGCAAAGGTACAAGAACATGATCATAATGAAATTTTCGAGAGAGATATTTCATGACAAAAGGAAAAAAATACATACCAACTAATTTAGAAACAATCATAAAGCCGAAGCTAAATGCATTAATCAAGGAGTTTAAAGATACAAGATAACCCCTCTAAAATTCCACAGCCGCACACCCCTCAATATATGACCATTAAGCACAAGTTCAAAAGAACTCTCCCCCATTTGATGTCATTCCCGAAGGAACAACAAGAGCGACCTTAATTTCGAAAGAAAATAAGCATTTTCATTGAACACAAAAAAGACCATGAGAATGATTTCCTATATCCAAAAACTCAATCAAAATTAATCACAAGTAAACCCATGATTAATTTAATCGAAATACGCAATCAAATTAAACACAAAAAGTGATCAATTCAATCGATTATGCTCAACATAAGAGAACTTATGGAGACACGAAAATACTCAACTAGATTAATTACAAGAGAACCCATAATTAATCTAATTGGAATACACAACCAAACTAATCACAAAAGTAATCAATTTAATTGTCATTTATTTTTCTAGACATAAGAAAACTTACGGAGCAATAACTAAATAACCAAACACTTAGATTAATTTAGTTCAATATGCTCGACATAACATATCTCACGGAACACCAACTAAGCTAAAGAAACAACTTGGTTGTATAGTGCTCAACATAAGATACATTACGGAGACTCACAGTAATACATAAAATATGGATCAGGGATGATCAATACTGCGGAATACACAAGGATTCATTCTACTTTCCAGCACTAATCGCATAACAACATTCAATAGACATAATCCTTGCAAAAAAAAGATTTTAACCTATCTTCCATCAATAATTGACATAATAGGCTTAACTTTTGTATATGTCAAAAGTCTATTCATTTTTTTATCAAAACATGCATATCGACATACGAAAGACTTTACTTTTGACAAGGTATGGGACAATGATAGTTCACGGACGTAAACACACATATCCCATAACAATATTGCAATATACAAAACCATAAAGATTAATACTGCAAAAATCATCTCCCAAACAAATTTAGAATTTAAACCAATAAATCTAAAAACATGAAGATGAAAACGTTGGACATAGCTATGTGTAATCATAATAATGGCTATTCCAAACTCTAGTAATCCTTCTCAAAAGAAGAATAAATTCTCATAAGAAGTTTCCTAGGCATCAGGAAAAACTCGTAATGCACATATAAGATGATTTGTCCTTTGAGGGTAGAATCAATCTTTTTCTCCCGGATTTACACCAAGAATATCTATCTAAGGCGTATAAAAATATTTTCTTAACAAAGAAGAACATACAAAGTCAATAACGACCATGCACCATAGTTCACATAGGATGATTGTGAACATTCAAGAATTCCATAGCACTGCGTACTACTTTCCATTCTTGAACTTCCTTCTTTGTGATTCAAAAACAACATTCTTATAAAAGCTACAAATTATCTTATAAGAGTAGTACTCCAAGAATCCAAGTGCCCAATTTCAAGAGAAGTAGAACAAGTGCAACGAAACGGAGCAAAATACTCAAAAAAAAGAGTCAGGACAAATACCAATCTTAACTCATCCAAATTCAAGGTTTCTCATCTCCATTTTGAAGATAATTCAAAGAGTAAGAGAGTGCAAAAAGAATGAAGTCAATACGAGTTCGTACGAAGATGTTACGGCCAAAACAAGTTTACCGAATATCGACGTCAAGTATGCATACGGCTTTGCAGACGAATTTTCGTATCCTGGAGCAGTATGCAGACGGGGTTTGCGAACTTAAACCCCTGGATTTTGGTTTTAAATGATGTTATGCATACTTGGTATATGTACCATGAAGTACAAACATCCCGAACTAATGTTTTCAAACCTAAACATTTAAGAACCTTAAACACAGATCAAGTTAGGTAGAAATGAACGATAATAAAGGTACATGGATCATTATAAGTACTCAAACAAGTAATAAAAACATAAAACTTGCTCAAGTTTATAGACATACATTTTTATAAAAACCCAATTGAATTCTACAGCCTTTCCGAATATAACCTGTGCGCCCCAGTTGTTGTGCTTCCCTCACCGTATACATAGCAGGACATTTCTTGGTGAGGATGCACTTTCAACACAAACATGTTGTGTTGAGGTGAACAATGTCTTGCTCACCATGGCACCAATAAAGAGTTTCTTTCCAACAACTCTTAAATCTTGTATTGTTGAGAAACACCCAAAGAACTGTTTTTATAAGTCTATCAAAGAACTTCAAGAGAACCCAAAAAGATTTGTGTTTCTGATTTCTTGTTTTCCAACTTATAAAAAACAGTTTCTGCAGATAGTTTTTAGTACTATGAAGGGAAACTCTTTTGATAAAAAGAGACTTCCTAGATTCTTCATAAAAGAAGACAATACTACTATCTTGATAGGAAGTATCAGGAATTGAGCAACGAATCAATTCATACTTTGAGGTGATACACTCAGATAACTGAGATTTAAACTCCTCTTGTAATTCGTTTAGTTTATCACAACTAATTGGATTACGCAGAGGAGGAGCATTGCTCTCACTGATTAGTAAATCAATATCAACCTCAACACGAATATTATTCATCATAACTTGATTTAGCTTGTCAATAGATTCTTGCTCTTTATGGAGGTATAACTCAACATCAAGAGATAATCTCTCAAGCTTCTTTTCAAGCCCTAAAAACACTTCAAAGGATTTTAAACCTGGTGGAGGTTTAGATAGAATTTCTTCTACAGATCTTATTAAATCAGTCATGTAAGAGAATTCTGAAATCCCTGGATCATGGTGGTGCATTTAGATAACACTACTGTCCATAGAGTCAGATCGCTACAAACACAGACTTGTAAAGTCTTAAACGTGTTTGCCTGCTCTGATACCAATTGAAAAAGAGGGGGTCTAACAACACCACCCAATATTTCGCTTAGCAATCTGTATGGACTAACTCCAATATACTTTGCTAGAGAATCAACTAGACAGCCAGACTTAATCTAGATTAAAGCATATCGAGGAGTTAACATCTCTCTCTTGAGTTGATTTACTCAAGCTAATAATCAGCGAGTCTTTATCAAATACAAGGAATAATTTGGATGGTACCAACGACCAATATCCAAGGATCAATTAATATAAATCAACAACCAAAGGTTGGATATTATAATTCATGATCTATAACGCACAACCTGTATTATTTCAATTATAAAGATAAACAATATAATACGGAAATAGAAATAACACAGAAACCAGAATTTTGTTAGCGAGGAAAGCGCAAATGCAGAAAAACCCCGGGACCTAGTCCAGATTGCACCACATTGTATTAAGCCGCTACAGACACTAGCCTACTCCAAGCTAACTTCAGACTGGAATGTAGTTGAACCCCAATCAGTCTCCCACCGATCCAAGGTACAGTTGTATTCCCTACGCCTCTGATCCCAGTAGGATACTGCGCACTTGATTCCCTTAGTTGATCCCACCCACAACTAAGAGTTGCTACGACCCAAAATCGCAGGCTTTGAAAATAAACAAATCTATCTCACAAAGACAAGTCTATCAAAGGATCAATCTGTCTCCCACAGATAAACCCTAAAAGGTTTTGTTCCGTCTTTTGATAATAATCAAGGTGAACATGAACCAATTGATAATTCGGTCTTATATTCCCGAAGAACAGCCTAGATTTAACAATCACCTCACAACAATCTTAATCGTATGGTAGCGAAACAAGATGTTGCGGAATCACAAACAATGAGACAAAGATGTTTGTGATTACTTTTTATATCTTGCCTATCAGAGATATCAATCTGAAGCCAATCAATCTGATTGTACTCCTACGATAGAAGATGCAAGATCATATCACACAACTATGATAAAATTAGTATCGATCTGGCTTCACAATCCCAATGAAGTCTTTAAGTCGTTAACATGGTTTTAGAAGAAGAAAACCAAAGGTTAAAGGAGAGCTGACTCTAGTATGCAAACTAGTATCACACGTGAGGTGTGAGGATTAGTTTGGCACAGATTCTAGAGTTCCCCTTATATAGTATTTCAAATAAGGGTTTGCAATTAAGTTACCTTGGTAACAAAGCAATCAATATCCACCGTTATATGAAAACCTGATTTAGATTCAAGATAATATTTCTCAACCGTTAGATCGGAAAATTAGATTTTTACACACAGTTAACAATGCATGTTTCTAGGTTTGTTAACCATACCCAAACGTATGCACTTGTTGGTTCAATAATAGTTAACCAAATGGTTAGCCACATGAGCATTTCATATCAACCATGTTCTTTTTCACCATAACTAGTTCAAATGACTTCAAAATGAACTAGTTAGAGAGTTGTTCAATTGCAAGGAAATCTCATGTACTACACAAGACACAATTGAAGCAAAGATGATTTGATTCACTTGAATCGGTTCATGAACTTTTATAGCCACGGTTTGCAAACTGCGTTCCTTAGTATTTTTAAGTTTAAGTTCAGAAATCATCTTTAGATATATAACCTTCTCAAGTTCGAAGACTAGGTTCGCGGACTTAAGTTATCGGGCAGAGTTTACAAATTCCAGCAGAAATTCTCGGGTATGAGAACTTCGCCGGTTCGCGGACTAGCTTCACGCAAGTAGTTTGTCAACTCCAGCAGAAATTCTCGGGTTTGAGAACTTCGGCAGTTCGCGGACTTGGCTCACGCCATTATTCTGGTTCCCTTGATCAACAAAGTTCGCAAACTTTGGTTCAAGCAATAGGACTTATGCATAAATGTGTTTCCATAACAATGCTTATGTCCACCATTGGTTATGTAATCTAAACTCTCATTTCAATCATTGAAACATTCTTAGAGGACGTTATGTAGTTGTTACACCATTTCTCGTCAAAGCAATTTTCAAGATGATTGAAACATATCATGACTTTCGTCACTAGGTAAAGATAAACCTGATCGAAGAGAAAAGCTTACCAACACATATTTCAAGATATACATAGGCGAGGTATACTCGGCTCGAAATACCAAATGTGTATAATCCAAGTCTATATATATAGCATACGATTTCTTGTCTCAAAGAGTAGGAGATATAGTAGTAGATATACTTTTGAGTGATAGATAAGTTCAAGTCTTCACATACCTTTTTGTTGAGAAGTTCCACCGGTTCCTTGAGTAGTTCTTCTACTTGTATGATGAATCTCCATGAAGTCATTGAGCTCAACTACACTTTCTATCCTAGTCCGAGACATAGCTATAATAGACTAGAAATCAAGACTTATAGTTTTGATCACTAACATTGAATAACATGCTTGAGATAGCAACGCATGCGAGTTCGACCGGTCAATGCTCTAACATTATGCCTATGTATGTCTCGAGTGACTTACATAATCCTTGGTAGACATAGGATCGTATATCATTATGTTGAGTGACAATGATACCAAGGCCTATGTGACAGGGTGTACCTTGAAATTGCATAAGATACCTCTTATGATTTGTATGAACGATGGCTATTGTGTTCTTGATAAATATGGAACCTTAAATATTTTTTGGATGACCTACCAAATTATGTACATGTACATTTTCGGATGCAATTCTGTCAATGTATCACCATCTAGGGTGCGATTTTGGAAAATGTGTATTCCTACAAGGAATAAGTTTTGAGTTAATAATTCTATTAACAATGGATTGCTTCATGCACCTCACAACTGTTTTAATGAAGCAAGTGATCTTTTGAAATATTACATGGTTTATGATTCTGATGATATTTATAACAAATATCATATTTTGTTCAATTTTATTTCTGTATACTCTAGTAAATTCTTGAATAAATTTCAAGTGATATTATCACATTCTGATAATAGAAGAGTACACAGATTATTGGACAAAAACATGGAATCGACTCGAAATAAAGATCCTGTCCATAGAAAGCCGGTTTTCCAAAAGAAAGACCTAGACACAAAATCGAAATTGTTTCCCCACAAGCCACGGTTTCCGATTTTGGGTGTATTTCCTAAAACTAGTTATTTCCGGTTTTTGATGTCAATTCTTCCTTTAAAAGATAATCTCTTGCTATGTGTTCAAACCTATTGGGGAAGATTGCTCAAAATCGTGACTAGGGTTTTTCATATTTTCGCAGATATGAGAAAGGGAAATCAAGAACTTAATCCGCTAATAAACAGATTAGAACTGAATATATGGATGAAATCAGATTTCCTAACAGTATTGACAACAAGCACGCATTTGCACGTTTCATTGATAGCTCGTGCTTCAGGAAATAAAAATCACTAAGGGAATGTATTTTACCACTGAAAAGAAGTTTGATCCAGATGTCCAAAACAAGAATTATGTGAATTTTGTTCAACAAAGAAACTTGGGGAATCTTTTCAACCTCAAAGAATATTCACCTGATTTGGAAAGAGTGTTCTATGCCAATATACACAATATTGATCACAAAAAACTTAGTTTTGTGACTTTTGTTGGTCGATGTATCTATTATATTGATCGTAAGACAATTTCTAATGCTATTAAGTACAGTGAGGGAAGTAATCACCTGATTACCAGAGTTGAAATTGACCACGATACCATTTCAACATGTCTCATTGGAAAGAAGGTTGCATGGAAAAATGATATATTACCTACAAAGAATATACCCTTTCATCTTAGGGTTTTCGGTAAACTTACTTTAGCAACCATATTTGCAAGTACAAGAGATAAATCAGTCTGGGATAAGACGTTTGCAGAATTTATCTATTTTATGTATTTTATATTGAAAGAGGATACTCAAATAGATATTTGGGTATCATTGTCAGCCAAATGATCAAGATATCAGATTCTATCTCATCTTCTGGTATCAAGAGACATCTCGGTTTTCCGTGCATGATTACCAAACTCTGTGAATCAGTCGAAGGAGAAGATTTTGACGAGATGATGAGCATTAATGCTGTGACTAATAAGACTATAAGTCAAATGATTTGGGTACAAACCCACTATGATGTTGTTAGAAGAATTTCTCCAAATTCTAACAAGAAGACTCTTGTTGTTCACCTTGAAAGTTTAGGTAAACAACTTGACTGTTTTCAGAAACAACTGGGCTTTGCTGCTCGAAAAGACATAGAAATTCTTAAAGGAATTCAAAAATTTGAATCAGAGTTTTGGGACCAAGAATCAAAAATTCAAGAAGAACGACAAAAAACACTTGGTTCCAAGGAATGTTCTTCCCAATGAGTAAGTTGAAAAAGAAAGGAAAAATAGATAGTTGTTTTTGATATATTTCAATAAAGCCTATTATGAATAAAACTATCTTAATTTTTGATTTGTACGGATTGTTTATGGCTTAACAAAAGTGTTTCGGGATCATTTGTTTAGTCCAAGTGATTTTCGGATAAGAGAAACTAAGTTTTTCGGATCTTAGTTAGACTTATCAAATGTGTAGGTTTCGGTTATTCAAGTCTAACTGAATGCCTTAACAAGAATTACTAGTTAACTAACCTAGTATTTGTCTTGTTTAAAAATGAAAGGTCTAAGTTATTTTTGAGAATAATTAGAGCCTGATGAGAAAAATAAATTTAATTCTGATTTTTATTTTGGTCTTATCGAACAAACGATTGTACTTGTACAATCGTTTTACAAAAGAACTAAGGTGCTTAGTTGGTTTTTGATATGCTAAACTATTAGGGAAAATTGCTTCGGGAAATTGTTTCCTAGATAACATGTTAAAATCAAATTACTTGTAGTTTCGGTTTTGATATTGGTTATCTAAAACGGTGTGTAAAACCCTCTTGCTCAACTCTTATATATAGGTTTGCAAATTATCTTTGTGAGATTTGTAAGATCCTTTCGGTTTGTCCTTTATTTGTTCGTTTCTTTGTCATTTTGTGACAAAAGGGGAAGAAATATATGGAGTAAACAAGTGATATTGACTTGTTGTGAGTTGGTATCACTAAGGGAAAGGACATTTGTGCTAGAACGTTTATTCTAACGAAGAGAGTGAAAGCATAGACTAAGGGGGAGTCACATACCATATGATATGTATTTATGAGGAACTACATGGAAATAACAAAGACGTGCGGATTGAAAATCTACCTATCTTACCTTTAGGGGGAGTATTACCTTTTTTATTATAATGTCAGCAACGGAATTCAAGGATTGAATTTAATGCAGGTTTTGTGCTGTTAAACTTGGAATCAAGCGCATGGCCCAGGCCTGGCTAGCCTGTGAATTTTCAATTAAAGTGTTCAAAAATAAGTTTGATGATGAGACTCGAACCCGAATCATAAATCATATCATAACTTAACTCGTCTCATGTGCCGACCAATTGGTGTATCTCTGTTTTACGTATAAGATGTCAACATATGCAAACTCTATCTCAAAATATCTATTAATTGCATTTGATTAGTTTGAAAATATTCTGTTTTCAATGCTAAATTTTATTTAAGGCCATAAAATACTTTATTGAAATCTGATTGTTGTAAATTAGGCAACATTAATCATCAAAGTTATGACTGTACAGTGAAAAAGAACAATAAAGCCTGCATGACCAAAAATGCATTTTTACTATAAATAAAATAAGTTAACATCATAAATGTAAATATGGTCCTACCTAATCACGTTTTGGAAAGATTTTAATTTTACCGATATATAGGCGTTTTATGCATACCGACCATATATATAATATCTATTTAATACTTAAATAACTCAAATTTATGTAATTGAAATCCCAATTTAAATGAATTAATAACTACAAATATGTCTGAATGTGAACAGTATACATACTACGGTGCACAGATCAGTGGTAGCAGACATCTTTATTTATAGAAGTTGTTGGACATGCATTCGAGCCTCATCTTCACACATTTTTTGGATAAATAAACTTCATATTCTACTATACAGGCAGAGGCAGGCCTAGCCTGGCAGGTTTATAGGGCCCAGGCTAACACGGGCCTGGTCCTGCTTTGAGCCGGGGCTCGGCGTGAGCCTGCTTATTCACAGTAATATTATTCACAGTAATATTTGACTTGAACTGTTTCTTTCCCTAACGTATTTTTCAAGTCGTGTATATTGAAAACATAACTGCGAAGCTGTGTATGAAATTCTAGTTAGACATAGTATCAAGGAATACAATACGAGGTTTATTGCTTAACTATTAAATTTTGTATATAAGACATCGACATGATCATATGAATGCTATTGTGTTTATGTATGAGTATGAGTGAAGATTTCATCCTAGGAAACCATGTTTTACATTCGTTTAAAGGAAGTAAGTTCATAAACTTGTATTGTGAATCGAAAGGGAAATAGCTAGGCTTATTGGTATTGTTATTCATTGCAAATCTATTTTGAATTACCAATATGTGTGTTTAGTATAACCGCTCATAAACTTGTTTATGTATCTTGGTAAAACTATTCACATGGCCTGACTTATGTATTGGTATGACTTTTATTAGTGAAACTGATCTTAAGTAATCACTCAAGATGGTATGAGCGATACCTTGTAAATAGAAACTTTTATCTAGTGATTGGGGATCCAATCCTAGTAAGAGGTGCAACAAATTTGCAAGAGGGAATCGATCCTTGTAAGAGGTGCAACACGTTTTTAGTAGATGGGGGAATCGATCCTATGAACATGTGCAACAAATTTGTAGTTTTGGGGGAACCGATCCTATGGACATGTGCAACCGAATACAGGTAGTTACCATAAGTTGTGGGGAACCGATCCTAACACCTAGTCAACCGAATTTTGGTAACTAGCTTGACTATGCACAATACTCACATGGAGGCAGAACCGAACTTGTGTTGGTAGAACCGAGGAACCCATAATTGGTGATTTGATAGGATAATCAATCACATAGTTCTTGCAATTCAGACAAACCAATTCTAAACTTGTTTGGAAGTGTGGCAAATCGTTTCCAAGATTGTAAGTATGAAAAAGGACTTGCAAAGTAAAGATATCGACATACTTTGAACATGTGCAGTAACTCTTATCGTTAATGGTTCAAAGATATTCCTTAATAGCTAAAGGAGAATCCAAGGATCGAAATAAATTGAGAATCTTTTAATTAAGGTTTCTTAGTTTTTATATGCTATTTAATCTCCAGCAATTAAATGCATATCTTTAGAAAATAATAATTAGTAATGTGCATTTACTGGTTATAGAATTTTCTATTGGGATTTCGGTTAATATTTGGACAATGCATTTCCAGGAATTATGAAAACCGATTTTGTGTTTATTGTATATCTTTGAGAATATTCGGTTTTGGAAATTCCTTGGTGTTCAAACTTCCTTGTCTATAAATATTGAAGTTTGCATTTCTAGAAAACTAATCCTCATAGCCAATAAAAGTACCTGGTTGTGTTGTTACTGGTGGAGCCGCCTATTCGGAGAGGACAGTAACTTAATTAGGCGAAATCTCTTACGACCGCTCAGTTTAAAGACTTCTTTGGGATTGAGAAGCTCTATTAGTACCGTTGGTGGGAAACTAGATAGTTGCGGTTTATTATTAGTTTTCGATTGATTTGATTGACTAACGGTTGTTGAACTTTGATTGCACCTAGTTTGTTTATGCTTGAGAATCTTCTCTTCTGATATAAGATTCACTCAAATTAGATCGAAGTTTCGACGGGGATCTTTAGACTGTTTGTAGTTCTTAAGATGTTTTGTGATAATCCAACATTAACAGACTCCGTTATGTGTGTGATTAATCACAAGAGATTCAAGTTGATTGTGTGCAGGTGCTGATTGAAGATTGAAGAAGATTTGAAGACAAGAAGAATTTTTGGGTTCATAATCTTTGGTGTGCACAATACTTGTTTCAGCTGGAAAGGGATCCAACTATAATCGGTTTATCTTTGTTATAGATTGGATTGATTAGTTGAGTATATCGACATCAATACATTTCTTTGTGATTAATAGTATTGATTGCATAGTCTAACAATTACTTCGGTAGTTGTTGAGAGATTGATCTAAGGATCCGACAAAGGAGTTTATTGGTTAAACGGAAGAGCCATTGTCAAACTCATATCACGTTATTTGAAAAAATTTGTTACCGAACAGATTTGTTGTTCCTTTACTGTTTGGAATACGAACCAAAGGAATTGTTCCAAGTGCGTGACTTATTAACAAGTTGGAGGCACAGGGATACCGAGGAAACTAGGTGAACCATAGGTTTAGTTGCTTGGTCTCAACTATACGAAGTTGGTTTGATTTTTTATAGCGGCTTAATTCTGAGGATATTCAATTTTAGACTAGGTTCCGGGGTTTTTCTGCATTTGCGGTTTCCTGGTTAACAAAATCTTGCTGTGTCATTTACTTTTATTTTACGCAATTATAATTTAAAGTAAATTACACAAACATAATTCCTATTTTACTTGATAGACAATCCCTAGAGTTTGGTTAAGTCCTAACCTATTATCAAGTAAACATACTTCGTTGTTGTATTGTCTCGATCTTGTATCTATAGTCAATCATACAAGTTATCTTATTGTCGTATTGTCTCAACCTCGTATCCATAGAAGATCACATGAAGTGTGAACCGATTAGTTGTATTGTCTCGACTCAGTCTATAGACAATCATTTTCGGAGAAAGGACTTATAGGTGGAATTTTTTTAGATTGAGGTATATTTGGGTACCCTCGTCTTTTTTATTGGTATCAGAGCAGGCAAACATGAAAAGATCTAAGAATCTGTGTTTGGTGCGATCCAACCTATAAGAATTGAATCTATGTGTGATTCAGTTAACGTAGATGCAGGATTTGATATCCTCAAGGTCCCATGGTGGAGGACACAAATGAAGAGTGCGATACTCTCATTAAAGGAATCTTCTAGAAGTTGGTTAAGAACTTACAACTTCTCGTGAAAGTCTCTCTTTGATCTAAGAGATGACACACTGATTTCACATTATGATGAATCTCTCAATCAAAGAAATCAATATATTTCAAGAAGGTTTCTCAATGGAAACCTAAATGGGTTACTGAATACCTCCTTTGTTGCTTCTGTTTCTCATCATGAACATCCCACTAAGAGAAATTGTCATATCAAAATCTTAAGATTTGTGAATCTTGTCTTTGGTCCTTTATCAACAATATTCACAAATAATCCTGATGGATAAGATTTTAGAAGCAACCATATGGAAAGGAATTTTCAAACAGAGAATCAAATAACTCGAAACTCTTTTTATATGGTAAGAACTCTTACTATGTTGAAAAACAATATTGTAATAAAATCCTATTACAATACAATTTGAGTTAAAATAATTCTTCAAACTTATGAGTTTAACAACCAGAAATATCACTTCATCTTTTCAATAAAAAGTAGCCATATGGATTCACCTCACAATGGTTTTTTCGAAACCAGTGACAGGCTAAAAGGATTTGGTAATCCTGATACGTCAAACTATGGCATAACCCATAAATCATGGGTTGATCTTCGACTCTATGGACCATTTCGGTTCCTAAAAATCCATGAATGGATTGGCATCATGTCTATTGAAAGAAGTTGTTACCAAAAATATGTTTTCTTAAAATAGATGTCTCCTCAACATCGTAAATAAAAACTTGGATTTTATGCAAGTCTTTATAATATTTTCGGTCAAGGTAAACTTTTTGATTTCTCAAAATATTTATTTGGAGGCTCTTTTAAGAATTCTTTCAGTGATGATAACGAATGAAGATCTAGGAGAAAACTTACAACGATGATTCTCTCCAAGAAACTTTCTCGAATGTTTGAGGGAAAGTGCTACAAAATTCTCTATAAGGTGAATGGATTAATCTGTGAAGAAATTGCCAGTGAATACTGTATTCACAAGGTTGAGAAATACCTTGACTCCGTGAAATCAGGTAGGCTAACCTTGTGTAAAAACACATGCTATCATTTAATCCGACTCATATCCTCTTCAAAGGTGCATGCATTCAGTTTACTAGATGGTGTACTAGACCTAATCGGAAAAAGAGTTCTGCTTGAAAAAAGAGTCGATGTTGAGTGGAAACGAGTACTCTACTATAAGGAGTTAATAAAACCAGCCCTTGAGAACTCCTCAAATAATTCTATGCATCTTACCATCTCTCTTAATCAATATGATGATGTTTTGTGGAAGTTTCAGTATATACTCGATGAGATTTCGTCATAAACAACATTTTTAGTGGAAAGATAGTAGATGATAGACACATTTTTGTTTCTGAATTGTCCTCAATATGTGTTTTATTGTTAGTGCTCGATTTTTGTACTAATTATGGTGTTTTATGTGTGTGTAGGTTTTTTGGCCAATAAACATTTTTGGAAAAATCGGTTCGAAAAATTAAGCGGAACACCCCCCGGAGGATATTTTCTATGCGAATCTCAGATTGGATAAGGGGCACCCAGTTACTAAGGGGCATCCCAGGGCGCCACCTGCTATTCGCACCCCAGGTCTCGGATAAGGGGCACTCATCTTCAACATTTGAAATATGAAAATTGGCGGGAAAATGGAAGTCAAAACTGGCAGTTTAGGGTTGCGATTTTGAAGGAGTTTTAGGGAGACTAAAGAGCTGAAATTGATTGGGTATGTTCCGATGGGCTAGACAGGGATGGTACAGGTGTTAGATTCGATCCATTTTTGATGGATATTCCGCGAGAAGAAAACAGGGTATCACGTTCAACGAAGGAGTATTTCACGGGACCGCATGAATTTGAGCGTGTTCTACACATGCCTGATGACTCGAGAAACAGGAAGGAGCGTGAAATACATAAATAAGGACGATTGGACAGTTGCAGATGCATGGATGAAGCAAGAAAGCAAAGAAAATATCCGGAGATAATTTTCTTTACTACCGAGTGATGAAAAGATTTTTGGAAATGATTGAGCGTGATTCCGGTCGCTGTTGGGCATATAAAGGGTCTACATGAGCCAGTAAAAGAGGACGGAGAGTTTGGGAGATTAGAGAGCATCTCAGAGTCAAGAAAATCAAGTTGCAGAAATCACCATTTCTTATGCTGTGAAGAACACGAAGAACAAAAGACCCACAGAGACAGTCGTTTATCAACAGTGACAACGACAGAGGGGTGAGGGTCGTATGCTACAACATCAGTGACAGTTTACATATATCGTTCTCTGTAACAGTTCGGTCTGTAACACTTATAACTGTTACAAACCCGGTTTTTAATAGTTTTTCTCCATTTCATCTTTGTAAACACCCTTTGAGCAATAAAAATGAATTTTGAGTGTGTTTCCAACATGATGATGAGCTAATTCTCCGACAACCAAGGCAATGAGGAAGCTATTCACGCATGAATAATTGGTAACTATTTTATTCTCTCTAATTTATAATTTATAATTTATAATTCACTCAATCACTGCTTTGCAGAGTTTTAAATTGTTTGCATGATTTTCTTAATTACTTGTGATTCAATTTGATATGTTATACTTTGTTTAGATAATCTATGCTTAGGGAATACAATTAATGTTTGAGAATATGCCTGATTATTTGTGAATTAAGAAATAATGGACTTAGAAGATAATTAGAGTTTTGAATTATTTACCATTACTTATTCATGTGTGATAGTGGAATCACTGTCTTGGTTATTTTTAACATCTTGAAATCAATTCTGCAATAAGTTTTCTATTTTCAAGTTTTATAAGTCTAAAGTCTTTTGCTTTCACAAGTCTTAACGAACCTATTATTATTACTACAACTCAATTGAAAATCACATCAATTTTTGGCGCCGCCGACGAGGACTTGTCTTTAGGCTAGAGTTTTTAGATTTTTTTTTTAAGGTTTTTATTTGTTTTTAATTTTTATTTTATTTGTTCTTCTTTACGTTTTTGGATTTTTGTCTTTTCCTTACAGATTTTGGAGTTTGGAGCGAAAGAAAATTTTTCCAAAGCTTTTGGTGAATACTTAAAGATTTGGAGTAAAAGCAAAGCGAAAGGAGCGAAAGAAAAGAAGAATAAAAATTAATTAAAAAGAGAGAGAGAGAGACATTTTTTTTTAAGAATTTTTTTTTAGATTATCTTTTTCTTTTGCACTTTATTTTTGGACTTTGGACTGTGGACTTTGGGACTTTATTTTTTTAACCCTACGGAAGGGTAGTTTAAATATAAATTGTTTGCAGAGAAGGACGGCGATTACGATATCGCCTTGGCCCCTCGGGTTCGTACATGACATAGGAGTCGTGGACCGAGTCGACTTCAGCGGTTCATCCCCCGTCTGGAACGGGAGGTAAGTTTATCTAAACACCCGATGAATCCCCTGTCAGCGGGTTTACTGTATTCCTTCGTTTGCATATATGCCGAGGAATTGAAAACGACTGCTTTAATTTCCTAGTAAAGGGAAAGGACTGGCCATACAAGATAAGGGTTTGGATTTCATCACCGTTCTCTTCTTGCCCGCCTTAGGAAAACGAAACCAAACGCGAACCTAAGCCTAAAATTTTGACTAAAATGAGACCTATAGGGTAATGAGCTTAATAGGAAAGTCGTTTGAATAATATTGGTTACTCTTTTGAGCATACTTTGAAGTTCATGATGGTTTCTACGCCGACTTGTAACGCCGATGAGGCCTTGGGTATCAAAGCTCCACGCAGCTTCCCTCGTCTCTATTCAACTTATTTTAACTCAGATTGATTCCAGAGAGGTTTGCTCAGATTGTAACGAGTTCCTTTTCGAAAGAATAGAAGCTGGTCTAGAAACAATCTAAGTGGAGCCATCATGCTTTTTGTTTGCTAGAAATGTTTAGGTTTGCTTTGGTGGAGTCAGCCTGCTTTGTGTTTGCTTAGAACCTCCCTTCCTTTAGGATTCTTTTATTTGTTTTTCTAGTGTATGCCCGAGGTCATTAGAAAACGGGCTTGGAAAAGAGATAATCTAGGTCGATTTATTAGTGAAAAACCTAGTAGTTCTTCTTGTGGAATCGGGGAGTTCGAAGACTCTTCTTTTGAGAGCCCTGTTTTTGGAAACTTCAGTTTTGAGAATCTGTCTCTTCGTGAGGAAAATACCCCTAGTACTTCAGCTGTGCCAGCGATGGAAACTTTGAAAGATTACATGTTCCCAACTAGTTCCTCCCGAGCCTCGTGCATTAAATTGCCAGCCACTACGGCTAATTTCGATATAAAACCTAGTATTCTTCAGATGATCCCTATATTCTTAGGGAAAGATGATGAGAACCCTTATTTTCACATTAGGGACTTTGAGGAAATTTGTGGGACTATTAGAATAAAAGACTTTACTGATGAAGTCTTGAAACTTAAGATGTTTCCCTTTTCCTTGAGAGATAAATACAAGACCTGGTTGAACAACCTACCATCTAAATCCATTGAAACATGGCAGGAACTTATTGCTGCTTTCTATATGAAATTCTACCTTAAGCATAAAACTACGTCTGTTAGGCAGAAAATTAGTGCTAGTGTGCAACAAGAGGGAGAGTCTCTTTATAGGTTTTTAGAGAGATTCAATGATCTCCTATCTCAGTGTCATCACCATGGATTTGATAAGATGAAACTCATAGAGATTATTTATGATGGTTTAGACTATTCAACCAAAGGCATGATTGAGTCTATGTGCGCTGGTGAGTTCACTAGTAAAAGTGATGATGATGCTTTTACCTTCTTAGGAGCTGTCGCTGAAAAATCCCAACAGTGGGAGTCTTGTGTTGAACCCCCCAAAAGACTCTTGGTCAATAGAAGTAGCACCAATGTGGTAGATACAAGCTTCGGGTCTGATGCTAAGTTTGCTGCTTTGTCTAGAAGGTTAGAAGCTTTGGAATTGAATCATCCTAAACATAGGTCTCTTGTTGAACCTGATGATAGGTTTAGAGCCTCTCAAGTGTCTAGTTGTGGAGTAGAACCCAATAACTCGTTTTGGGAAGGTCAGGTTAGTGAAGAGCAAGCCCATGCTGTCTATAACAATGCTAGGTTTGAGAACCGTCAAAGTTTGACCCATACTCAGAGACTTACAACCCTGGTTGGAGAAACCATCCTAATTTTTCTTGGTCTAAGGGTCAGAATCAAGGACAGTCTAGTAATTCTCAGCCTCCCCCAGGTTTTGGTTATGCTAAGAACTCTTCAGGTCAACCCCAGTTTCAGAATGAGAAAAAGATCTCCACCTTAGAAGAAACCCTTACTATGTTAGCAAAGAACCATGAGATGTTATCAAAGAACCACTATGGTTTTCAAGAAGAAACCAGGCAGAATTTTAAGAATAATTCCCAGTCTCTTGCTAACTTAGAACTTCAAGTCGGCCAAATAGCTAAGTTTCTTAGTGAAAGAGAAGATGGAAGGTTCCCTAGTCAAACTTAACCCTAAAGGAGAGAAATCGTACAATCATGTGAATTCTATAACAACCCTTAGGAGTGGAAAGAAAGTTGACAATAAGGTTGCCATGCCTGATAGTGAACATGTTGTAGTTCACCCTTCTGAGCCAGAAAATGAGGAGACTGATAGAGTCTCCAAAGAGACCAATGAGGGTCCTGCTGAGCCCGGCTTTGTTCCCAGAACCCCGTTCCCCCAGCTGCTAGTTCCAACTAAGAGGGAGTCCAACTTTAATGATATATTGGAGGTTTTTAAGCAGGTTACTATCAACCTCCCATTGTTAGATGCGATTAAGCAGATTCCCGCTTATGCCAAGTTTCTTAAGGATATGTGTACGCGAAAGCGAAAACTTAGTGTCCAGAAAAAAGCCTTCCTAGCTAGTCATGTGAGTTCTATTATTCAGAATACCACTACTCCTAAGTATAAAGACCCAGGGTCCCCTACTATTTCTTGCACAATAGGTAAATACCGTGTCGAGAAAGCTTTGCTTGACTTAGGAGCCAGTGTGAACTTACTCCCATACCATGTGTACCTTAAGCTAGGACTTGGTGAGATGAAACCTACCCAGATGACACTTCAGTTAGCTGATAGGTCCGTTAAAATTCCTCGTGGTGTGATCGAGGACGTTCTTATTGAGGTCGACAAGTTTATTTATCCAGTGGATTTTGTTATCCTAGATACCCAACCTGTCCCTGACCCAGAGAACCAAATACCAGTGATTTTAGGTCGCCCGTTTTTAGCTACATCCAATGCGATCATTAACTGTCGAAATGGTATTATGAATTTGTCTTTTGGTAATATGACTATTGAGCTGAACATTTTTAATATTAGTAAGCTACCCTCTGAACTAGATGACTCGAGCATAGAAGAGGTGAACATGATAGGAACATTAGTCGAGGAGTCATTACCAAACACTTTGTTAGAAGATCCATTAGAGAAATGCCTAGCCCACTTTGGGATTGATTTTGATGATGACGATGTGATTAATGAGGTGAATGCTTTGTTAGATTCAACCCCTTTGATAGACACTAGTAATGGCTGGAAACCTAAGTTCGAACCTCTACCCGTTTCTAAGTCTACCCTAGTTCCTTCGTTAGAAAAGCCTCCTAAGTTGGACCTTAAACCATTACCAGATTCCCTGAAGTATGTGTTTTTAGGCCCATCTGAAACTTTACCTGTGATTATAGCATCCGACTTGGATAGTGATCAGGAAAGTAGGCTAGTGACCGTCCTTCAGAATAACAAGGAAGCTTTAGGGTGGACCATAGCAGACATTAAGGGTATAAGTCCTACTGATTGTATGCATCATATCTATTTAGAGAGTGACACCAAACCTTCTAGGGAGATGCAACGTCGACTGAACCCTAATATGAAAGAAGTAGTTCGAACCGAGGTTCTTAAGCTGTTAGATGCAGGCATTATCTACCCCATTTCAGACAGTAAGTGGGTCAGCCCCGTTCAGGTTGTTCCCAAGAAATCCGGTATTACTGTAGTCCAGAATGATAACAATGAGTTAATCCCAACCCGGGTGACCACGGGTTGGCGTGTCTGTATTGACTATAGGAAATTGAACAAGGTCACTAGGAAGGACCACTTTCCCCTTCCCTTCATCGACCAAATGCTAGAGAGATTAGCTGGACGTAGCCATTATTGCTTTTTAGATGGATACTGCGGTTATAATCAGGTTGTCATGCCCCAGAAGACCAAGAGAAAACCACTTTTACCTGTCCCTTTGGTACCTTTGCGTATAGACGCATGCCTTTCGGGCTATGTAATGCCCCTGCGACCTTTCAGCGTTGTATGCTGAGCATATTTTCTGACATGGTAGAACGGTTCTTAGAGGTCTTTATGGATGATTTTTCAGTGTTTGGTTCGTCTTTCGATGAGTGCTTGCATCATTTGTCATTAGTTTTGACTAGGTGTAAGGAAAAGAATTTAGTGCTTAATTGGGAGAAATGTCACTTCATGGTTCGTTCAGGAATTGTTCTAGGGCATATCGTATCTTCGAAGGGTATAGAGGTAGATAGAGCCAAAGTTGACCTTATTAAAACTTTACAGGTCCCAAAAACCGTAAGAGATATTAGGTCATTCTTAGGGCATGCAGGTTTTTATCGTCGATTCATTAAGGATTTTAGCTTGATTTCTAGACCTCTTTGCAATTTGCTTGCAAAAGACGTTAAGTTTGTCTTTGATGATGCTTGTTTAGAGGCTTTTGAGAAGCTTAAGAATTTACTCACTACCGCCCCCATAGTCCAGGCACCCAACTGGAACCTACCCTTTGAGATCATGTGTGATGCTTCAGATTATGCTATTGGTGTTGTGCTAGGTCAGCGATAAAATAAATTACTTCATGTGATTTACTATGCTAGCAAAACTCTGAATAATGTCAGTTGAACTATACCACTACCTAGAAGGAACGGTTAGACATTGTGTTTGCCTTAGACAAGTTTAGACCCTATCTCTTAGGTTCTAAGATCGTGATATATACTGATCATGCTGCTTTGAAATATCTTCTGTCTAAAAAGGATACGAAACCTAGATTTATTAGGTGGATCCTTTTGTTGCAAGAGTTTTCTCCAGTCATTAGAGACAAAAAGGGTGTCGAAAATGTAGTAACAGACCACTTGTCTAGGCTAGTTGTTGTTTCCCCTGATGATTCCCTTCTTATAAGGGATAGATTTCCTGATAAACAATTGTTCTTTGTTACCCAAGTACCTTGGTATGCAAATATAGTGAACTATCTTGTTACTGGTCGAATGCCCCAACATTGGGGTAAACAAGATCGTTCTAGGTTTTTAGCCGAGGTGAAGCACTTCTTTTGGGATGATCCTTATTTGTTTAAGTATTGTCCAGACCAGATTATTAGGAGATGTATACCTTAGAGTGACCAGTCCAGTATTATTTCCTTTTGTCATGATCATGCTTGTGGGGGTCACTTTAGTGCTAAGAAGACTGCTACTAAGATATTGCAGTGTGGATTCTATTGGCCTTCGTTGTTTAAAGACTCCCATAGTTACTGTATTACTTGTGAGCGTTGCCAGAAATTAGGAACCATTTCCCATAGGAACATGATGCCCTTGAACCCTATTTTAGTTGTTGAGGTCTTTGATGTGTGGGGTATTGATTTTATGGGTCCGTTTCCTAATTATTTTGGTAACCTATACATCCTTGTCGTCGTAGACTATGTCTCTAAGTGGATTGAGGCGGTTGCGTGTAAAACCAATGACCATAGGATTGTGATTGAGTTCTTGAAAGATAATATACTTACATGTTTTGGTACACCGCGATCTATAATTAGTGATGGAGGGTCGCACTTTTGTAATGGACCTTTTAGGCTTCTGATGAAGAAATATGGTGTTATACAAAAGGTAGCTACCCCGTATCATCCACAGACTAGTGGTCAGGTAGAGGTTTCCAATAGGGAGATAAAGCGTATATTAAAGAAAACAGTTAATCCTAATCGGAAAGACTGGTCGTCTAGGCTTACTGATGCCTTATGGGCTTACCGTAATGCGTTTAAGACCCCCATTGGAATGTCACATTATCGACTTGTGTATGGAAAGGCATGTCACTTACCTGTTGAGTTAGAACATAGAGCATATTGGGCTGTTAAGCAGTTAAATTTTTCACTAGACAAGGCAGGATCCCATAGGAAACTCCAGCTCAATGAGTTGGAAGAGATTCATAGAGATGCATACGATAGTGCTAAGGAGTACAAGAACAAAATGAAACTTGTGCATTATAAGAATATTTTAAGAAAGTCATTTTCTCCAGGTCAAAAAGTTCTTCTGTATGATACCCGCTTGCATCTTTTTCCTGGGAAGTTACGTTCTCGGTGGACGGGTCTTTTTATTGTTCGCACTGTCTTTCCTCATGGAGCTGTTGAGATCGAGACACCGGATGGTAGTAGTTCTTCGAAGGTTAACGGTCAGAGATTGAAACCCTTTTTAGAGCCCTTTCCTATAGGTGATGTTGAGGAGGTCCCTCTGGAGGACCCTGTTTACCCTTGATTGAACATCGAGGCGATTGTATGTTGTATATTAGTTTTTGATTCACCCAGGTACTATCTTTCCGACTTCTCTATTTACTGATTCCTCATGTTACTCTACTTTTTGGTATTGCTCTTTCATTAGAAACATTGAGGAAAATGTTAGATTTAAGTTTGGGGGTGGGGAAGAAACTTTTTTTTAGCTTTTAGTTGCAATAAATAAACTCCAGAGCCTAGAAATTTATGCTTATTAAAGTTGGCACTAACCAATCTAAGTGGATGGGAACATCTTGGTTGTAGGAGTTGAGGAACCAATCTGATTAGATGGAAACATCTAAAGAGTCTATTCATAAAAGCACAGAGCTCAGGTGTTAGAATTAAAAAAAACATGGTAGTTTCGCCATATCTCGTTGAATCCTAATCCTTCTGTTTTTATTTTTTTTAAGTGGTTTGGTGGGGCACACGGTTCAAGTTGTTACCATTGCTAGGGTGAAATAGAATGATTGAGATACCAAAAAAAAAATGAGAATTGAGACCAGACCATCAGACCAACCGGAATAAATTCAAATAAAGTCGACCAATGGTGCCCTTGTATATGCCAGTTGTATTGTCCTAGAGTTAGGATTATCACCCGCTGGTCCCCTTGTATATGCCAGCTGTGTTGATATTAGTCAGATCGGTATCTTAGTCCATTAGGATAGGTTCATCCTAGTATTGGCCTTCAGACAGATATGGGAAACACCGCTCACTTTAAACCATCTATTTTTTCTCTTTATCCATCTTCTTGATATTTTCATGTGATTGGTTGACTCCGGTTATGATGTCCAGAAACTATCTGAGTAGAGCTCTGTCACTTATATATGAATTTTAGTATGCTGAGTACAAACTCGTGTACAACAATTGGAATTTCGCATCAGGGTACTTCCTCCTATAGTCAATGATTGTATGCCAACCAAGGAGATTCTTTAGTGCCTTTCAAGGTCCTGCGTAGATAGTTAGGGTCTGGAGTAAAGGTTTCGCGGGTACACCTCTGGTAAACCCTCCCGAGATTAACTCGGTCACTAGGGCCACCTAGTGAGTTAGGATTTTATTTTCTAGATTAGTTTTGCTCGATGACTAGCAAATAATAAGTTTGGGGGTATTTGATAGACACATTTTTGTGTTTGAATTATCCTCAATGTGTGTATTGTTAGTGCTCGATTTTTGTACTAATTATGGTGTTTTATGTGTGTGTAGGTATTTTTGGCCAATAAACATTTTTGGAAAAATTGGCTCGAAAAATTATGCGGAACACCCCCCGGAGGATATTTGCTATGCGGACTCTCAGATTGGATAAGGGGAACCCAGTTACTAAGGGGCATCCCAGGGCGCCACCTCCTATTCGCACCCCAGGTCTCGGATAAGGGGCACTCATCTTCAACATTTGAAATATGAAAATTGGCGGGAAAATGGAAGTCAAAACTGGCAGTTTAGGGTTGCGATTTTGAAGGAGTTTTAGGGAGACTAAAGAGCTGATATTGATTGGGTATGTCCCTATGGGATAGACAGGGATGATACAGGTGTTAGATTCAATCCATTTTGGATGGATATTCCGCGAGAAGAAAACAGGGTATCACGTTCAACGGAGGAGTATTTCACGGGACCGCATGAATTTGAGCGTGTTCTACACATGCCTGATGACTCGAGAAACATGAAGGAGCGTGAAATAGATAAATAAGGAAGGTTGGACAGCTGCAGATGCATGGATGAAGCAAGAAAGCAAAGAAAATATCCGGAGATAATTTTCTTTACTGCCGAGTGATAAAAAGATTTTTGGAAATGATTGAGCGTGATTCTGGTCGTTGTTGGGTATATAAAGGGTCTACGGGAGCCATTAAGAGAGGACAGAGAGTTTCTGCTTCTGTGAAGAACACGAAGAAAAAAAGACCCACAGAGACATTCGTTTATCAACATTGACAACGACAGAGGGGTGAGGGTCGTATGCTACAGCATCAGTGACAGTTTACATATATCGTTCTCTGTAACAGTTCGGTTTGTAACACTTATAACTTTTACAAACCCGGTTTTTAATAGTTTTTCTCCATTTCATCTTTGTAAACACCCTTTGAGCAATAAAAATGAATTTTGAGTGTGTTTCCAACATGATGATGAGCTAATTCTCCCACAACCAAGGCAATGAGGAAGTTATTCACGCATGGATAATTGGTAACTATTCTCTCTAATTTATAATTTATAATTCACTCAATCACTGCTTTGCAGAGTTTTAAATTGTTTGCATGATTTTCTTAATTACTTGTGATTCAATTTGACATGTTATACTTTGTTTAGATAATCCATGCTTAGGGAATACAATTAATGTTTGAGAATATGCCCGATTATTTGTGAATTAAGAAATAATGGACTTAGAAGATAATTAGAATTTTGGATTATGGTAATTCATGTGTGATAGTGGAATCAGTGTCTTGGTTATTTATAATATCTTGAAATCAATTCTGCAATAAGTTTTCTATTCTCAAGTTTTATAAGTCTAAAATCTTATGCTTTCACAAGTCTCAACGAACCTATTATTATTACTACAACTCAATTGAAAATCACATCAGTAGACATTAGTAAGAATACTTCTAAGAAGATTAAGTTATTTGCTGTAATACTTAATCCAGTAAGATAGACATTAATCTTTGATTTAAAGTCTATTATGAATAAAACTGTCTTATTATTATGAATAAAACTATCTTATTATTGTGAATAAAATTATTACTTTATTATATTTCTTGTGATAGTTTTCGGTTACATAGCTATGCTTGAATGCTTTATTTTATTTCTATGTATGTTTATGGGATGTTTGATTTCGGTCTTATTACCTTGATATTCGATCTAATAATGTGTGAACCCTTATGGTTTGGGCGACTTTTTGATTTAGAGGGATTAAGTTCTAGCCCATGTTGGTAGGCTTTATTAAAGGATCATGACGGGTTCTTGTAGAAACAATATGTGAAAAAGTCACAATATATTGAATCTTTTGGTTTAGCATAAAAGCATACGTGTTTCGAGGTTTCAACTTTTGCATTGCATAGTTAAAACCGGTTTTCAACCTTTCTCTGGTAAAGGTTGGTTGTTGTTGTTCTTTTGTTTTGCGAGAGGATGACAACATGATGATGATATTCTCCCCGGAAAGTTATGAAGAAAAGGAGAAGAGGATACGGAATTTGAGGTAACAATCTTGTTAGTTAATTGTTTTCCTGTTTAAGAAAAGCATGATTTTATTTCATATCCTTATTGCTTTTGCTTGAAAAAATTTCGGTACAATTGTTGTTGATTCCATTATTTGTGTATGGATGTGTATGTGGTTCAATTGTTTCCAGTTAAGAAAAACTATTGTTATCTTTCGTTATTGTTTGGTATATGAAAAAGCGAGGGTACCTAAATATACCTCAAGCAAAAAAATTTCCTACCTATAAGTCCTTACTCCGAAAGTGATAGTCTATGGACTGAGTTGAGACAGTACAACTAATCGGTTCACACTTCGTGTTATCGTCTATGGATACGAGATCGAGACAATACAACAACGAAGTATGTTACTTGATAAAAAGGTTCGGACTTAACCAAACACAATAGGATTCACTTATCAAGTAAATAGGAATTAAAGTTTGTGTAATTTACTTTAATTATAATAAAACAATTATAATGCGGAAATATAAAGTAAATGACACAGCAAAATTTTGTTAACGAGGAAACCGCAAATTCAGAAAAACCTCGGGACTTTGTATAGAATTGAATACTCTCAGGATTAAGCCGCTACAAAAACTTACACCTAACTTCGTATAGTTGAGACCAAGCAACTAAACCTATAGTTCACCTAGTTCCGTATGTATTACCACGCCTCCAACTTATAGATAAGTCACATATTTGGAACAATTCCTTTGGTTCGCATTCCAAACAGTAAAGGAACAACAAATCTGTTTGGTATCATCTCTCTTCAACCAAGTGATATGAGTCGGACAAAGGCTTCCGTTTATCTTAACATAAACTCTTTCGTCAGGTCCTTAGATCTATCTTATGTTCAATTACCGAAGTAATCGTTTAAGATTAATCCAACAACACTCTTAATCCAAAGAATTGTGTTGATGTCGATCTACTCAATTAATCAATCCAATCTATCACAAGGATAAACCGATTATTAATTGGATCCTCTTTTACCGAAACAAGTATTGTGCACACCAAAGATTATGAACCCACAAATCATAAATCTTCAGTATTTTCTTCGTCTTCAAATCTTCTTAGATCTTCAATAATAACCTGCACACAATCACTTGAATCTCTTGTGACAATCACGCACAGAACGGAGTCTGTTAACAATGGAGTATCACAATATCATCTTTAGAACTAACAACAGTCTAAAGATCCATGTTGAAACTCTGAACTAGTTTGAATGAATCTTATATCAGAAGAGAAGATTCTCAAGCATAAACAAACTAGGTGCAATCATATTTCAACCACCGTTATTTAATCAAATCAATCGAAAAGAAAAGATAAACCGCAATTATCTAGTTTCCCACCAACGGTACACGCTAGAGATTCTCAATCCCAAAGAAGACTTTAAACTGAGCGGCCGTAAGAGATTTCGTTTAATTAGGTTACTCTCCTATCCGAATAGGCGGCTACACCAGTAACAACAACAAAGAGGAAGTTTGTTGTTACGAAGGATTAGTTTGCTAGAAATTCAAACTTCGATATTTATAGACAACGAAGTTAGGACACCAAGGAATTTCCAAAACCGAAAATATTCTCAAGATATTCATTAAAGCACAAATTCGGTTTCCACAATTCCTGGAAATTCTCTGTCCAAAAATAATGATCGAAATCTCTCGGAAAATCTAATTAGTAAATGCACATTACTAATTCTTATATTTACCTGCAAAATGAAATTAATAACCTTAATTAAAATATTATTAACTTATTTATGTTTCGATCCTGGGATTCTCTTATCTTAGCTATTAAGGAATAACTTTGAACAATTGAAGAAATAAACATTCACAACACGTGTTCAAAGTATATCTACATCCTTACTTTGTAAGTTCTCTTTCACACTTACAACCTTGAAACCGATTTTCCACACTTCCAATCAAGTTTAGAATTGGTTCATCTGACTTTCAAGAGGATTGATCAAACAAACATTCAATCACAATCATGGGTTTAACGGTTCTACCAAAATGAGTTTCGGTTCTACCTCCATGTGAGTACTGTGCATAGTCACACTAGCTTTCCAAAATTCGGTTGGCTAGGTACTAGGATCGGTTCCCCACATATATATGGTATATAACTTATATGTGTTGCACATGTCCATAGGATCGGTTCCCCTTTGCCTAAAAACGTGTTGCACATGTTCATAGGATCGGTTCCCCTTTCTGCTGTAAACTTTGCTGCACCTCATACAAGGATCGGTACCCCTTTGTGATGTACTGCACCTCTTACTAGGATCGGTTCCCCTTTCCCAAATTTGGTCAGACAAAACACAAACCCGATCATACCATCTCAGGTGATTACTTAAGATCTGTTTCACTAATAAAAGTCATACCAATACATAAGTCAGGCCTTTGTGAATAGTTCTACCAAGAACACAAACAAGCCGTGAACGGTTATACTCAATCACACATATTGGTTGTTCATAAGATATGCAATGAATAACAAAACCAATAACTCCTGGGAATTTCCTTTTCGGTCACAAACAAGTTTATGAACTTACTTCCTTAGAACACATGTAAAATATTGTTCCCTAGGATGAAATCCTCACCTCATACCCATACATAATCACAATAGCATTCAAATGATTATGGCAATGTCTTATCTACAAAATTTAATGATTAAGGGATATACCTCGTATTGTATTCCTTAATACTATGTCTATCTAGAGTTCAAATATGCTTCGCAGTTATGTTTTCATTATGCACGACTTGAAAAATACGTTAGGGAATGAAACAGTTCAAGTCAAATATCACCAACCTCAAGTGGAAGGATGATTGTTGTCGTTGTAGCTCCTTGCTTCTTCACATCTTCAAGTCTTCGCAATACTTGTAATGTCTCATATCCTAATACTTTCAAGCTAACCTATACGAAGTTGAATCTAGTACATAATCAAACGACTCTTAAAATGAGTTTTGATTCACTAAAATATGATAACTTAACTTGACATACCAACGCTTGGTGGGTCCAACCGAGCTATGCTCTAAAAGTATCAATTGTTTAGGCTTACAAAATTTCGGTGCAATTGCAATGCTATAATGTCTATGTTTGTTTCAATTGCTTCCAGTTAAGATAAATGATTGTGCAAGTTGATTTATTTGGTTTGTATGGATTGTTTATGGCTTAACAAAAGTGTTCCGGGATCATTTGTTTAGTCCAAGTGATTTCTGGATAAGCGAAACTAAGTTTTTCGGATCTAAGTTAGACTTATCAAATGTGTAGGTTTCGGTTATTCAAGTCAAACCGAATGCCTTAACAAGAATTACTAGTTAACTAACCTAGTATTTGGATTATTTAAAAATGAAAGGTCTAAGTTATTTTGGAGAATAATTAGAGCCTGATGAAAAAAATTAAGTTAATTCTGATCATTATTTTGGTCTTATCGAACAAGCGATTGTACTTGCACAATCGTTTTAGTAAAAGAACTAAGTTGCTTAGTCGATTTTTGATATGCTAAACTATTAGGGGAAATTGCTTCGGGCAATTTTTTCCTAGATAACATGTTAAAACCAAATTACTGTAATTCGGTTTTGATATTGGTTATCTAAAATGGTGTGTAAAACCCTCATGCTCAACTCTTATAAGTTTGCAAATTCTCTTTGTGAGATTTGTAAGATCCTTTCAGTTTGTCCTTTATTTTTTCGTTACTTTGTCATTTTGTGACAAAAAGGGGAAGAAATATATGGAGTAAACAAGTGATATTGACTTGGTGTGAGTTGGCATCACTAAGGGAAAGGACATTTGTGCTAAAACGTTTATTCTAACGAAGAGAGTGAAATCATAGACTAAGGGGGAGTTACATACCATATGATATGTAGTTATGAGGAACTACATGGAAATAACAAAGACGTGCGGATTGAAAATCTACCTATCTTACCTTTAGGGAGAGTATTAGATTTGTTTTTATAATGCCAGCAACGACATTCAAGGATTGAATTTAATGCAGGTTTAGTGCTGTTAAACTTGGAATTAAGCGTATGTGTATAATGAATTTTTGCAATTTGTTTATCCATATGATGTAAGAGTTTTGTCATTAAAATTGACAAAGGGGGAGATTGTTAGAGCATAGCTCGGTTGAACCCACCAAGTGTTGGTATGTCAAGTTTGGTTGTCATATTTTAGTGAATCAAAACTCATTTAAAGAGTCTCTTGATTACATACTAGAGTCAACTTCGTATAGGTTAGCTTGAAAGTGTTAGGATATGAGACTGACAAGTATTATGTGAAGACTTGAAGAATGTGAAGAAGTATGGAGCTACAACAACAACATCATCTTTCTTCTTGAGGTTAGTAATATTTGACTTGAACTGTTTCTTTCCCTAACGCATCTTTCAAGTCGTGCATATTGAAAACATAACTGCGAAGCTGTGTATGAAACTCTAGTTAGACATAGTATTAAGGAATAAAATACCAGGTTTATTGCTTAACCATTAAATTTTGTATATAAGACATCGACATGATCATATGAATGCTATTGTGATTATTTATGGGTATGAGTGAAGATTTCATCCTAGGAAACAATGTTTTACATTCGTTTAAAGGAATTAAGTTCATAAACTCGTTTTGTGAATCGAAAGGGAAATCGCTAGGCTTATTGGTATTGTTATTCATTGCAAATCTATTTTGAATTACCAATATGTGTGTTTAGTATAACAGCTCATAAACTTATTTATGTATCTTGGTAAAACTATTCACAAGGCCTAACTTATGTATTGGTATGACTTTTATTAGTGAAACTGATCTTAAGTAATCACTCAAGATGGTATGAGCGATACCTTGTAAATAGAAACTTTTATCTAGTGATTTGGGATCCAATCCTAGTAAGAGGTGCAACAAATTTTCAAGAGGGAATCGATCCTTGTAAGAGGTGCAAAACGTTTTTAGTAGATGGGGGAACCGATCCTATGAACATGTGCAACAAGTTTGTAGTTTTGGGGGAACCAATTCTATGGACATGTGCAACCGAATACAGGTAGTTACCATAAGTTGTGGGGAACCGATCCTAGTACCTAGTCAACCGAATTTTGGTAACTAGCGTGACTATGCACAGTATTCTCATGCAGGTAGAACCAAACTTGTTTTGGTAGAACCGAGAAACCCATAATTGGTGATTTGATAGTATAATCAATCACATAGTTCTTGGAATTCATACGAATCAATTCTAAACTTGTTTGGAAGTGTGGCAAATCGTTTCCAAGATTGTAAGTATGAAAAAGGGCTTGCAAAGTAAAGATATCGACATGCTTTGAACATGTGCAGTAACTCTTATCATTAATTGTTCAAAGATATTCCTTAATAGCTAAAGGAGAATCCAAAGATCGAAATACTTGAGAATCTTTTAATTAAGGTTTATTAGTTTTTATATGCTATTTAATCTCCAGCAATTAAATGCATCTCTTTAGAAAATAACAATTAGTAATGTGCATTTACTGATTATAGAATTTTCTATTGAGATTTCGGTCAATATTTGGACAGTGCATTTCCAAGAATTATGAAAACCGATTTTGTGTTTATTGCATATCTTTGAGAATATTCGGTTTTGGAAATTCCTTGGTATCCAAACTTCCTTATCTATAAATATTGAAGTTTGCATTTCTATATAACTAATCCTCAGAGCCAGCAAAACTACCTAGTTGTATTGTTACTGGTGGAGCCTCTTATTCGAAGAGGAAAGTAACCTAATTAGACGAAATCTCTTACGACCGCTCAGTTTAAAGACCTCTTTGGGATTGAGAAGCTCTATTATTACCGTTGGTGGGAAGCTAAATAATCGGTTTATTATTAGATTGATTGACTAACGAGTGTTGAACTTTGATTGCACCTATTTTGTTTATGCTTGATAATCTTCTCTTCTGATATAAGATTCACTCAAACTAGATCGAAGTTTCGACGGGGATCTTTAGACTGTTTGTAGTTCTAAAGACGTCTTGTGATAATCCAACGTTAACAGACTCCGTTCTGTGTGTGATTGATCACAAGAAATTCAAGTTGATTGTGTACAGGTGTTGATTGAAGATTAAAGAAGATTTGAAGACAAGAAGACTTTTTTGGTTCATAATATTTGGTGTGCACAATACTGTTTCGGCTGGAAAGAGATCCAACTATAATCGGTTTATCTTTGTGATAAATTGGATTGGTTAGTTGAGTAGATCGGCATCAATACACTTCTTTGTGATTAACATATTGATTTCATAGTCTAATAATTACTTCGGTAGTTGTTGAGAGATTGATCTAAGGACCCGAAAAAGGAGTTTATTGGTTAAACGGAAGAGCCTTTGTCAAACTCATATCACGTTGTTTGAAAAGAGTTGTTACCGAACAGATTCGTTGTTCCTTTACTGTTTGGAATACGAACCAAATGAATTGTTCCAAGTACATGACTTATTAACAAGTTGGAGGTACAGGGATACTGAGGAAACTAGGTGAACTATAGGTTTAGTTTCTTGGTCTCAACTATACGAAGTTGGTTTGATTTTGTATAGCGGTTTAATTCTGAGAGTATTCAATTCTGGACTAGGTCCCGAGGTTTTCTGCATTTGCGGTTTCCTCGTTAACAAAATCTTGCTGTGTTATTTACTTTTATTTTTCGCAATTATAATTGTTGTTATTATAATTTAAAGTAAATTACACAAACGTTAATTCCTATTTTACTTGATAGAAAATCCCTAGAGTTTGGTTAAGTCCGAAGCATTTGGGTACCCTCGTCTTTTTACAATTATTAGTAGAGACTACCTATTTTCACATCAAAAGAGGCACCGGACCTTAAACTCTTTGTAGCTGACTAAAAAGATGTGTTTTGATTGTGTGTCACCGTACGTTAGTTCCGGGTAGAATGGTGAGCTACCCAACTTCGCACCATTTTCAGCACTATTTTTAATCTCTTGTGTGCTAATTTTGTCAATCATGAGGGTGACGTCTATAGATGAAAACCACCTTCTTGTAGTTTTATTTGTAGTTATCACCATCCTCTCTCAAGCCAACAACAGATCCATAAAAACACACCATCATCATAAACAAGCGGGGCGACATCAAAATATACAAGGAAAGTTGAAGACGTTTAAGGTTTATAAGCAAGAATACAAGAAAAAGAAGATTTCATATCCGAGTAAAGCAACATACAATGAGCAGATTTTTATATACATGTTGAAGACTTACATATAAGGAACGACATTCCATATCTAAGTATGAAGACTTATTTACAAGAGCGAAGATTATCAAAAGATGAGAGTTATTGAAGTTTATGATACGAAGACAATATAAGTTGTGAAGATAAAAGTGGTAAAGTACTTCTTTCATATCCATGTTAATCTTAATTTCTTTATTATTTTTGTAGTTGCAATCTTTTTATTCGAAAAAGAAAAAGAAATACAAAAAGATTTGCATTTAGGTTGTTATTTGTTCAATAAATCCATGAGGAAGAAAAATCTATATGGAAATTCAAGCAACAAGGAAATTAAAGAGAAAAGAGTTACAAATTGTCAACGTTATACGAAGTTCAAGAGTTTATCATCAACAATTGAAGCCGAAGAAGAAGACCGAGAAGATGAAGAAGACGAGCCAAAAACGTTTTTATTGGATGCTGTAAGAGTGGTACTATCATTTCTGACGATCAGATGTGAAGGTGAGTGAGTACTCTCATCATCGTATACGGTTGATTTCCTTTATAAGAGATCATTAGAAAAAGATTTATATTTTCCACAATTTTGTGGAGTCTCCTTAAATCATTCGAAAGGTTTCCTTCCTACCATTCAACGTGTGAAGGATTTCTCTCTTAATTCCCGCCCGCACCATGTGTGAGACTAGAAAAGCGGTCTTTTGAGTGCAATTATCATAAAACCCTTTTAAGTGAGGCAGAAGTCAAGGAGAAATGCTTATTGGTCGCTCTCAAACATGCATTTCTTTCAATACAACATAGGTTGTCCAGTCACACTTTCTTCGATTAATGACATTTTAATTGTTAATTTTCTCTTGAACTTCTGAATTCTTGACAATAGGTTGAGAACCCTTATGTCCTCATAGCTTTTGTATGCTTGGGACGCTGGAACGCTTTGAAGTTGGAGCAGGTTTTGTGGATATACCTCTTGTAAACCCTCACGAGACTATAAATCGTCTAATAGGGACACCTAGGGGTTTAAAGGATTGTTGCACATGCTAAGTGTAACCGTGTCCTCAACGAAATTGAGTTGTTGTATTTTATGTTAAATAGTTTGCTCGAGGACTAGCAAAAGCCAAGTGTGGGGAAATTTGATAAGTGCGTAATTCACATATATTTACTGTCAATTCCATGCTAGTAATTGCTTATATTCTTGCAAATTATTGTACATTATGTTTGTTTTTCTTTATTTGTGTTTTATTAGGTGAATCATCCAAAAGAAGGAAATTTGCATGTAATTGTGCAATAAAAGAAGTTAGCTACAAGTGGAGAAGGGTCAAATACCAAGTGGAACTCGTTTACACCTAAGAGTTCTTGCTATCACATTGAAGAGGATGAAAAGGTCAAACCAATAACGAAAAAATGGAGTCATTCCGATTCCGTATGAAGAATCTATAAGCGTTTGAAGCTGTCGAGAAGTAGAGAAGCACAAAATTTATAAAGGCAGCCATGGAATATGAATTGAACTCTCAGCCTTCTAAGATTGATAGATGAATTCAGAGGTGCTTTTTAGAATATGGGCATCCAACTCAAAACCAATTGGCCATGAGTGGAGAGGTCCTAAGAGATTATAAACCGCAAGATCTTAGATTGCCCGACAATGTGGGACTAATAATCTCAACACGCCCCCTCACGTGTAGCCTCGTTGGGTCTAACACGTGGACAACTAAATCGGGTGACGCGGAGTAAAGGCGCGGTCAATGACTCAGCGCAAATAGCCTGCTCTGATACCATTTTAAAATATGGGCATGCAACTCAAAACCAATTGGCCATGAGTGGAGAGGCCCTAAGAGCGTCCACAGTGGGAGAGTAAACCCAAATATTTGGTCTTTTGAACAGACGTAGTGGAACGTACTATCGATCAAATTTTGATCAACGACTAAAACCCAGAGTATATTTGGTCTGGGACCAAGACTAAACCCAAATATAGTCGAGCGTTGGTATACTTCACGCCCCACAACCAGGCGGACATATAGTGCACGTCCCACATCAGGCAGACGTATATTCCACGCCCCACATCAGGCGTTGGTATAGTCTACGCTCCACATGGGGCGTACGCAAAGTCTACGCCCCATTTTTTTTTTTATTATTTTGTATGGAGCGGGCATTATACCCCCGCCCCATTCTTTGTTTTCAAAACCATTTTAGTGGGGCGGGCTTTATACCTCCGCCCCACTTCTTTCATTTTTTTTTTTTAGGATCTACCCAATCAGGCGTTGGTATAGTCTACGCCCCACACCAGGCAAACGTATAATGTACGTCTGACCAAATTTAGTCTTTCCACCGTAGCGTCACACACCATACTAAACCCAAAATTTGATCTTTTTTTCCCTCTTTGGTCTTTGGTTATACTCGCACCACTGCAGTTGCTCTAAGAGATTATAAACCGCAAGATCTTAGATTGCCCGACAATGTGGGACTAATAATCTCAACAGTGCTGTTGAGCATTGATGGGAAGACTGTTGGCTGTGGTATTCTGGAATGAGAAGGCGAACTTGAGTTTGGTTTTGGCCGTGACAAATATTTGCTGCTATTGGACGTGACTGGTGGAGAATGAATAAGTCGAGTTTGTTCATGGCAATTGATCTAAAACAGAGACTGGTGATATATGCTGCCGGTGATTGAGATGATGAAGCTGACTGTGGTTCGTGAAGTGAAGCTGTGATGAAGTGTTGTGAGAAGAAACAACAGGGAACATCACCTACTGCCATTGATGCATAGGCAGTTGACTAAGATGGGTTGATGGATGCTGCCATTATCGGAGATAGAAGATGGTCTGGAGCTGGGAAACATGTCAGCAATGGAGAGAGTTGGTATCAGGTATTGGGTTGCTACTATGGATGGATTGAACGAGAAACTGACGATGGAGTTGGTAATGCTGCTCTGCCATCGATGGAGGAGTTGAAGAAAAAGTCAGGGAAGTTACTTTCCAGAGATGGAGAAGAACAAGGAGGAGTCTGAAGACGAACTGTGATGGCTAAGAAGAGCTTGGCTGTTAATGGAGAACTGGAGTTGGTTATTTCCGGTGATTCTCATGAATCAGAGGAATGAAGCTCGATTATTATGATGATATTGATTGTTCCAGTGATGATGGCTGTGACTGGTGGGCTGTTCACGGTTAAACAGGGAGATGATGGTCTGGAAAGATAATGAAGACGAGTTGGGAGCAGAGGAGATGACAAACAGATAAAAAGGAAGATGAAAAAGAGAGTTTTTGCCGAGTCTGGAAAGAAGTTGGTTTTACAGGGAAGTTTATTCATTGAAATATCCAACCGTATAATATAGATTAAGGGAAGCATAAGGTAGGGTTTCCAACCATTGGAAACTAAAGGAGAAGTTACGGTGGTATTTTCCAACCGTATGAAATCATAGGGAATAAAAGGTATTTTTGCCGTGAACAATAGAAAAAATATATGCACTGTCAGTCTCACTGAACTGACAGACTTTTCAGCTTGGGTCATGACTAGTTTTTGGAAATTGCCGCTTTTGGCAATTGTTTTCGACCGGGATTCGTGCATGGGTGCTGCTACAACTTGGATACCTATTTAAGAGAATTTAAAATATTTGTTAAGCATATATCTTTTAATTTTTAATCAACCCTTTTGAAGAGAAGAACACAAGAGAAGAAAAGTTAGGGTTTTGGAGCGATTTCATCACTGTAACTATTTATTTTCCATTTTATCATATGTATCTCATGGGTTTCAGTAATCCCATGAGTAGCTAAACTTCTTAGTGATTGGGAATGAATTCAAAGTTCTACACATGATTTGGGTTATTATATTGAATCTATTTTGAAGTTCTTCACATGATTATTGATTGTTTATACTATCTAGAAAGTTTATGATTTATTGGTAGATTGTTTAGGTGGCCAACTGAATTAATTTGTTGATTCAATCTAATGCTAGTATTGAGTTAGGGGATAAGTAATAGTTGAATAAATTTTACATACGTAGAGAATGCAAGACCTTGCAGAGAGATTTTGTGTAACTATTGTGTATGTAAACAATACTAGATAGTGGGCCTTGAGCTAAGAGTCTAACTACTAGGATTAATCTATAATTCACAAAAGATAAAGCTTTATACCAAATTACACCTTGAGTTAGCTACTACTAGGTGGTTTAGACGAATAAAATCTGGTATTAGAGAGCTTCCGTACTCAGTGATATAAGGAATTTAGGGGATAACACTGAGCTAGCTGCTATTCCACGGTTGGTAATAATTTTTGATTGATTATATGAATGGATGAATATAATAACTTGATGACGGTTTAGTAACGAAAAAGGATTCCCTGATCATTTTTTTCTTTATTGCTTGCAACTTAGTTACTTTTAATTGATTTGATTTTACTTTAAAAATATAAAAAAAAATCCCCCATTGTGACATTTTGACAACTAAATCTCCCTTCTCCTTGTGGGAACGATCCTGAATTCCATTATATTACTATTTAATTGAGTGGATTTGAGATCAATAATTTGATTGCACCTACGACACGCATCAAACGTACTTTTGAGTACTTTCCATGGTCGGATATTTATGAGATTTATTCAGGGGATACATGTGGTGAATATATATCCCTTACAAGAATTATAACTTAATCGAACGACTCAAATTTTGAATTTTAGGTATTAATACGTTGTTCGTAATTAGGGTTTTTCGGAACAAAATTTAGTATCATTCACAGAGGCTTTGGGGATCGCATCATTCTTCGATGTTTATGAAAAGTTAACCAAAAGTTTATGAGCTAATTGGGTATAATATACTAAAAATAGTGAAAATATAACGGATATATATTTATATTTGATATTCATACATCCTTGGAACCCTAATGTATACTATGAAACAAAATTCTTTTGTTAAAGTGGAATACCTGGTAACGCATCCTTAATATATGGGAAAATAATCGTCTGGTCCTTTTTAGGTTGTCCCAAGTCTATTTGGTCCTTTTGGAATACGCGTTTTCTATTTGGTCCATAATTATTTGAAAATATAAAACGGATAAAAATACCCTTCCATGTTAGTTCCTACTTATTTTCTTGTAGCAGTTCATTCTGTTTGATGAACTATCAGAGCTTTTGTAGATTTGAGTCAATTTTGTTTCATGAAAACTCTACACTTCATTACATTCTGTGAACTTCATTACACTTCATTTTATTCTACAAAAATTTCGTTATTAAGAACAAAAAAATAAGAGTTCATTCTTTCAATCGAACACACAACAAAAATTACATTAGTATGAGTAAAAACATGAGTTCATTCTTTCAAATGAACACCTAATAAAACCTATATGAAAACCGAGTTCATTCTTTCAAATGAACACCTAATGTAACCTATATGAAAATAGAGTTCATTCTTTTAAATGAACATACAACAAAAATTCCACTATTACGAACAAAAACAAGAGTTCATTCTTCCTAATGAACACCTAATCAAACCAAAACTAAAAAAAATTTAATTTTTTCAAGTGAACACCTAATCAAAGTTCACTATTATGAATATAAAACAATGTTCATTCTTTCAAATGAACATCATTCTTAAAAATGAATACGTAACAAAAAATAGAGTTCATTCTTTCGAGTGAACACATAAATGAACACCTAATCAGAACCTCAGATCTACAAAAATTGAAAAGATGATTTACAGAGATTAAACGAAACTCACGAGAAAATCAAATCAATCTCTATAAATCGTCTCTTTATGATCTTCGAATCTTTAAATCAAATCTTCGTAATCTTTGAGTCTTCAACAACAGCAACACTTCGTCTTCATTATCTTTATCGTCTCCATCATATTCAACACCAGCAGAGGAGAAACTCAAAAACCTTCGTCATCTTCATCGTCTTCATCATCTCTGTAAATCAAAATACCTAGAAAAAACAGAAGAGGATGAATTATTTTCATCATCGTCTTCATCATCATCGTCGCTTTCATCATCATCATCACCGTAGAAAAAACAGAGAAAAGGTAGATCTGAAAAAAGGAGGAAAGAGAAAGTAAATCTGAAAAATGAGATATTTTCTATTGGTTTTTTCTATATATATGGTCCCAAAAGGATATTTCTGCCACTATCAAAACATAGTTACATCATCGATGATATCATCCCGCGTGGGTATTGTTCATCCTAGGACCAAACAATAATTTTTAGGACCAAACAATAATATATACTCCATTCGTTTCAAAAAGACAGTCCGGTTTGACTTTGTCAAGATATTAAGGAGACAGTAGTAGTTTACATTCCTACCCTTAATTACATACCTAATTTATTTCAATAAAAATGTTAGTAATAAAAACTACCAAAAATTGTTATGGGGTTGTAAATAGGAAATAAAAAAATAAAAATAAAATAAAACATATCGATTTATGGAAACAATATCAATAAAGTAAAAGAAAAAATATTCTAAACATTGGGAGGCTAAGTAGATTTTCCTCTCGCAACTTGGATAAAAAAATATAATCCCTCCCGCGTGAAACTGTAAGAGCCAAATTGAGCAGGAACATTGAAATGTAGAAATCAAAGTTCGCTTTAAAACTAAAATCTGGATTGTTTGGAAAAAAGAGAGATGAAAAGATTGTATACTTATGAAGTATAACCTTTATAAGGAATTTAATTTGGAACTATATATATATATATATATTGTCTTCAAAAATGAATGAAGGATATATTTGTTTCCCTAATTATACAGATTTCGTTAATATTTTAGATTGGATCCTATTAAAAATGAATTTATGAATATAAAAAACTTAAGGGTATGTTAGAGAGTTCGTTGGAAAAATATGACTATAAACAGAAGTTGGACACATTTTTGAAACAGACCAAAATGGAATAGAGGACGGTCTTTTTGAAACAAAAGAAGTATTTTAAAAAAAGGACCAAATAGAAAGTTGACCAGGTCAACTGGAACAAACCCACTCTATTATACTACTTTTAGGATTATATGGTAGTTTCTACATATAAAAATAATAAGATCAGGACGATACTAATATTGAAGAAGTGTCGAACGATAAAGAAAAAAAAGTACACAGTTGGTAGAGCCATGCTGAAAACATGTCGAAGGAAATAGATGTTTAAACTCTTACTCATGCTAAGGAGAGAGAAAATTAGGGAGAGCGCAACTCGGGCGACAACTCAGGTGACGAATCGGTTCCAACTCTTTTAATTTGTTCTTCAATTTCTAATGATTAATAAGGAATTAGAAATCATGAATGGTACACTTGAACCTGGTGGGATTCAATCAAGCAACAAAGGTGGGAACTTTGGTGTAGCAGGTAGAGTTGATACTCATATGATGGATCTACAGACTGATTTAGGTCAGATGCAGAAACATATAGACAGAGTTTTGAAGAACGGGGCTCATGTTGAGAACATGTGTATTGATCAATTAGTTGATAGTGGAGATTCCAATCGCGCTCCTTCCCAACCTCAGCTTGTTAAATCAAAACCCATCTCTTATCGTGATGCCTTTGTGAATTCTGAAGCAAGATGGGAAAATTGCTTTCGTGAACGGGGATTGCAAAACTCGGAGATGGAATTCGAAGAGATGAATGCGGATGCTGCAAGTGAAGTTAATACATATGATGGTATTCCATCCGTCTCCTTAGATGTTGATACCCGGAAACGAATTATTCAACAATGGAAGCACTGCCTGATCGAGAAAGTGGTAGGAAAGACGGTAGGATTTAAATTTATGTGTTTAAAGGTTAATGAATTGTGGAAGCCAACCGGTAAGTTACAGATTCTTGACCTTGGATTTGATTTTTTTCTATTTAAAATTTGAGAATCCTGATGATTATAGATTTGCTCTGTGTGAGGGTCCTTGGTTTATTGGTGGACATTATCTCTCGATGAGAAGATGGTCACCTAATTTCAAACCCTCTGAAGCTTCAATTCACACAACATTGGTATGTGCTAGGCTTCCTGAGCTTCCCCTAGAGTATTTTGATAAGTCAGTGTTAGATAAAGTTGGAGCAAAACTTGGTAGACTCATAAAAGTGGATACTACCACTGAATTAGTTTTGAGAGGGAGGTTTGCCAGAGTTTGTGTCGAAGTTAGTACTGATAAACCATTAGTTCCTTTAGTTAAAATAGGTCCCATTAAACAAAAAATTGAATATGAAGGTGTTAATTTGATATGTTTTCATTGTGGTAAATTGTCTCATAAAAAGGACAATTGTCCCAAGATTGTTCATGAATCAAATGGTGTCCATAATACTATTAATGTTGCAGGTGAAAAAATTTCAGAGGAGAATGTGCTTGGTGGCAAAGATCGTCCTGTTAATGAAGAGGAAAGTTTCGGTTCATGGATGTTGGTTGAAAAAAAGAAGAATAAGGCTAGAGGAAATGGTACTCGTATTTCCAACCACATGGTGCAGGATAATAAGATAAATTCTAGGTTCAATTCTTTAGATGCATAGAATTCTTCTGATGGAGGGAATGGCTATGCTGATCAGGGATAGGTTAGTGTGAATAACACCAGAAGCAATAATATTTGGACAGTTGTAACTGGAAGAAAACAGAATGGTGTTGCAAGTAGTGGTTTGCCTAATCATCGTGGTGAGGCTAACCAACCGGTGCAGGACATAAATAGGGGGGGTATCCAACAGGTTTGCTTCACTTGCATATCAGAATTTGGTTAATCATAATAGTCATGAGAGAACATTTAATACTCAAAATGGTAACAATCATAGTGATTATAGTGACATGCATGGTGGGAAAGATGATAGGTTTGCACATCAGTTACATATTAAATAAGTGAATGCTAATAATGAGGTATTGCAAGCATCTTCAGGTAGGAATTCTAATCGCAAGAAAAGTAGTTCTGCCAATAAGGATAGTGGAAGGGAATTAATGATGGAAAAATTAATGACCCAAAGGCTATAAGTAAAGGTAAAAACATAATGGATGAATCAACAATTGAAAATCAGAAAAATGGAACTCAACCATCCTCTACTCCAGAAGTTTTCACAATCTTATCCAAGGTCGTCAGTGGTGCAGAGGAGGGTAGAAGATTTACTAGTGAGGAGAGCACAAGAGGAGCTTCAGGCTACGCAGAACCATCTCACAGAAATAGTGATAGAAAAAATTACAAGGGTGGACATCAAACTCCAGATGATGGAGGACATTGCTCATTTGAGAAGCCAGCTGAACCAAGTGTTACCAGCAATAGTGCAGACACAAGATCAACCGGACTGGAGTATATTTTTGGACAGAGTCCAACAGACTGTGATTCCATTAATAATTTCACCTTCAAACTGGACACACTTGGATCCGGAGGAGTTTCTAAATCAGGGAAAGGAAGAACTAGATTGCGTGTCAAAGATGTGGCTAGATGCAACAACTCTGGAGGTGGAATTAGCTCCAATGGTGGATACCCCAGCTCTTGTAAGAAGCCCAAACGATCTGTCGAAGTTCGAGATGCTCTTTACTGCTCATTTGGACCCGGAAATGTTTTACCAACGGAAATTCAAGACCAGGCTCACTCCATTATTGGAGCTGAACAAAGCAGCGGTGGCAAGGAGGATGGGATTCATAGAGGTCCTTCCCGGTTCTTATCAGTTCCTAATGTCTTTAAAAATTTGTCGATGAAGATTTTAGTATGGAATTATAGGGGTGCTGCTAGACCCTCTTTTACTCGTGTCATGAGGAAATTGATCAAGAGACATAAGCCAAATATCGTGGCTTTGCTTGAGACAAGAGTGCTTGCTTCTCATGCGGTAGGTATTGTTAGGCACCTGGGTTATGAAGAGTCCATATTGGTTGATCCCGAGGGATTCTCTGGGGGAATATGTCTGTTGTGGAATCCGGAGGAGGTGGATATTCAAGCCACTAAACGGACAAGATGGGCGCTCCATGCTGTGGTCAGCGTGAAATCCAAGAGTCCTTGGATTTTGTCCACAATTTATAGAAGCACTAATAAGTCCAATAAAAGGACGGTGTGGAATGAACTTCAAACTGTGTCTGATATCTCTAATTCTGACTGGATGGTGATGGGAGATTTGAATGTCATTGGTAGCTGTCAGGAAAAGAAAGGTGGAAGAAATCCTTCTCATAGCAAAATTGCTGAACTAAGAGAAGTCATGGACAGCTGTGGTCTTATTGACTTGGGTTTTAATGGGCCTAAATACACTTGGAACAACAAGAGAGTGGGAGCTGCTAATATTAAGGAGCGATTGGACAGAGCCGTTGCCAACTCAAATTGGATCAATAGATTCAGCAAGGCTCAGGTAACTCATCTCTCTTATTTTATTTCGGACCATAGAGCCATTCTTATTGACCTTGAACTTAAAACTAGGTTTCATCCTAGGCCTTTTCGTTTTGAAGCTATGTGGGCTGAGGACCCTAGATATAGTGATGTTGTTAAAAATAATTGGAATACTAACACTGATGGCAATGTTAGTGGCAATTTTTTCAACAATATTTCTAAGATTCAGTTGGAGTCCAAAAAATGGAATAAACATGTCTTTGGTGATATCCAAACACAAATTGATGTTGCCCAAGATAATCTTAGAAAGGCCCAAAATGATTTTGATTCTTGGCCTTCTGATAGTGCCAAAATTAGAATGAATGATTGTCTTATAGAGTATCTTAGACTTTTGAAGTTAGAAGAGACTTTTTGGAGATAAAAATCTCGAATTTCTAGGCTTAAGGAAGGGGACTTAAATACTAGGTTTTTTCATACGTCTACGCTTGTTAGGAGAAAAAGGAATACCATCTCCATGATAAAAAATAGTCAAGGTGAGTGGGTTAATGATGCTAAAGATATTGAATCTGTCATAGTTAATCATTATGAGAATCTTTTTACTTCTACTAACAGTTTTATGTGTGATAGTGAACTAAGAACCCTCTTTCCTGCTGTGGTTACTGCTGATGAAAATGATCTGCTTTGTAAGGAGGTGAATGTTGAGGAGATTAAGACTGCTGTTAAACAGTTAGGTTCCCTCAAGGCTCCCGGGCCTGATGGTCTTCAAGGTATTTTCTATACTAAATACTGGAATTATGTGGGCTCTAGTGTTATTGCTCTTGTAAGAAATTTCTTTCAGAATGGCCAGTTGGATGCTAGACCGAATAAAACTTACATTGCATTGATACCTAAGGTGAGTAATCCTTCCACTGTTAAGGAGTACAGGACTATTAGTTTGTGTAATTTTAGTATGAAAATTATCACTAATAGATTGAGACCTATTCTAGGCAAAATTGTCTCTCATAACCAGCATTCTTTTATCCCAGGTAGATCCCTTTTTGAGTCTGCCATTATTTGTAATGAAATAATTCATTCGTTCAAATCTAAAAAAGGGGTGAAAGGTTGGATGGCCCTCAAGATTGACTTTGGTAAAGCCTATGATAGGATTAGTTGGGAATTTATACACAAAATCTTTCTCCTCACAGGTTTTAATCATATGTTCATTGATTGGATTATGAAATGTGTAACTTCTGTTTCCTTTCAAGTTCTTATCAATGGTTCTCCTAGATCTAGGTTTACTCCTACTAATGGTTTGAGACAAGGGGAACCTTTGTCCCCTTACCTTTTCATCTTATGTCTTGAAGCCTTAACTAGGTTGTTGAATAAAGGCATAAAAAATAAATCTCTTTCTGCTTTTGCTATTGCAAGGGGTGCCTCCCAGATTTCTCACTCTTTGTTTGCTGATGACAGTATCATGTTTTTGAAGGCTTCTTACAAAAATGCTGTGAATCTTAGAGTGTTATTAGACAAGTTCTGTGCTTGGTCTGGACAGCAAATCAGTGATGGTAAATCCACCTTATTGACCTCTTCAAATTTGGGAAGGATCTTCACTAGGGGTATGGCTAATGCTTTAAGGGTTCGAGTTTCCACGAATCCTGGTAAGTACCTTGGTATTCCTCTTCAATGGGGTATAATTAGTGAAAATACTTTTAGTGAGATGCTTGAAAAAGTAGGACATATGATGCAGGGATGGAAGTCTAAAAACCTAAACATGGGTGAGATGCTTGAAAAAGTAGGACATATGGTGCAGGGATGGAAGTCTAAAAACCTAAACATGGCTGGTAGGTTCTCTAAAATCACCTCTACTATTGATCATGTGTCTTATCATGTTACGTCTGTTATTAAACTCCTTAAAGGCTTGATTAGTAAAATTGATAAATATAGGAGAAACTTTCTTTGGGGAGGTGATAAAGATAAAAGGTGTATGCATAATGTTAAATGGTAGACTGTGTGTAAGTCCAAAGACCTAGGAGGAATAGGTATTAAAAACTTGGAGCTAAGTAATCTTGCTTTCCTGGCCAAGATGGCCTGGAAAGTTCACTCCAATCCTGATAGTACAATGACCAAACTGTTAGAGGCCAAATATTTCAACTACCAGAATTTCTGGGATGTTGAGGTCAAATCCAGATCTTCAATGTGCTGGAGGAGTATTCTTTAGAGGAAGAAATACTATCAGGCATAGTGTTCAATGGAGCATAGGAAGTGGTACTATTGTTGATTTTTGGAGATATCCATGGGTATCTAATAGCTCTATAGCTGATATGACACAAATAGATGCTAGTTCTATTCCTAGAGAAACTATTAGTGATTACACAAATTCTGCAAGGTAGGAATGGGATATTGTGAAACTATCTAACAATGTTCCTGACAATGTAATGAACTTGCTGAGGGCTATTCCAATAAGTGTTAGTACTGATAATAAGGATAGACTCTTCTGGCCCGGAATGCTGGTGTGATTTTTAATCGTTGTTGTACATAAGGATTTAAACTCTAAGACTTGTGAAGATTAAATTTAAAGATTTAATGAAAATAATAAACAAAGGCGAGAGTTACTGGGATTAGGATTCCACCGAATTCATATCATAAGCCTCAATTATTTATCCTCAACAATTATCGCTTAATAAATAAAATAACATGGACTCTTATTTTTGCCAAAGTAGATTCTCAAAATATTAGTTATAAATTGTAAGCATGGGACATCAAACATCTAAGCAAGCATGACCCATCAAATAAAATGATAACTAATTAATTCAAATCATAATTCTATTTTAGTTAGTGCAAAAGTCAAATAGAAAAATAAAATAAATTTACCCATGTATGAAATTCGGATTCCTCCGTCGACCCAGGGTAGGGGTTTAGCTCATCATGTTGTAGACACTCTTAAAAGATTATTTTATTGCTCGAAAAGTGTTTATAATGGTGAAAATGAAGAAAAATTAAACGCAACTATTTTGCTCTTCCAAAACTCCTCCCTCTCTAGATGCCTGTGTGGTCCTATTAGCACCTTATTTATACACAACAACCCATTACTCAAATATCTTTTCAAAATATTCTTCCATAACTCCACCAGATCTTCTCTTTAATGAAAGATATCTCAGGAATAATTTTTTTCTCCATTTATCACACATCTTCCTCTATTTGCTAGAATAAAATCCTGGGGATATTATCTTTTTTATTTATAAATAAAACCACAGATTTTCTTTCTTCTTTTCAATAAAATAAAAACAAACTCATCAATATATTATCCCTTTTAACTTCAAGATATGAAAACTTCTTGTATAATAGGCAAGAAGATATCTTTTCCTTAAATCTTTGAGATCTCCCATAAAATATGTGAATCTGTTTCAAATGAAGAAGAAGAGGGTGCCTCTATCCATTTGTTGGGTGCCCGTATCTGAAATGATGGGTGCCTTTATCAGTTCCTCTGGTTGCCTTTAACACTAGCTATTTTTCCAAAAGAGCTTATTTCCTTGAAAAGACTTAAAACAAGATTATTAGTGATTAAATTAGTTATAGCGAATGTAGTTATGGGTGAAAATGCGTCACACTTGCGTGCTCATCAGTACTACAGGGGAAGTTACTATAAAAGATGCTTACAAACATCTTCAGGTAAGTAATTCTGAACCTTAGATTACTAATACTGACCAGAGATATCTCTGGGCTCTGAAATGCCCATTCAAATACAAAGTCTTTCTTTGGCAATTGTGCCAAAATAAGCTTAAGGTGAATGAATCTCTCTACGGTAAAGGTGTTGCTAATCATCCAAGTTGTAGGTTATGTAATAATGATCTTGAGACATGTATGCATTTGTTTTTTGTTTGCCCAAGTGTCTGGCCTATATGGAGAAAGCTAAAGGACAGATTTGGTGTACAATTTGACCTTGAGCCCATCTCTCCATCTTTCCTTGGGAAAGTTTGTTCTATTGATGTTCAATTAGGAGGTATTGAATGGAAAAATTTATGCTCTTTTATCCTATGGAGTATTTGAATACACATGAATAATTTTATGTTTGAAAATGTGAAATTTCATGCTCTGCTAGCCCTTGCTAAAGCACTGAAAAGTGCTAGAGAGTATCACTATGCAAATCAGGGAGTGAAACAGCAAAACATGAACAAGCAGGATATTCAAATTGTATGGGAGGTTCCTAATGCTGATTTTTATAAGCTAAATACTGACGGTTCTGCGAATGATGATGGTTTTGCAGGGATTGGAGGTATCAGTAGGAAGGAAGGAGGAGATTTTGTTGCTTGTTACAGTAAACATATTTTCAAGAACACAAATAATGTTGCAAAAGTTTGGGCCATTAGAAAGGTCTTCGTCTGGCTGTGGAGTTTGGGATTACTAATCTGGAGGTGGAGAGTGACTCAGATGACGCAATCCAACTGTGCAAAGGAAGTTCTCAGCCGCAGTGGGAAATTAAGAGGCTTGGTGGGGAAATTAAGAGGCTTGGTGGGCCAATTCAACCAGGTGAAGTTCAGTCATCGTTGCGGAGAAGCAAATAATGTGGCTAACAAACTTGCTAAAGTTGGAGCTTTTAAGGAAAGTGAAGGCATTTGGATAGGAAATTTGTAGTTAGGTTTTTAGTTTCTTTATTTCAAAATGATGTAATGGGGGTTACTACTCCTAGAATTGTCAACTACAGCTCTAGCTAGTCTTTGTTAGAGGCCTGCTTATCGAAAAAAAAGAAGATAACATGTTGAAAGAGAAATATTTACAAGAGGTATACATTGTGATTAAAACTCTATTTACGGGCTAAGGTGTAAATGCGACACATACATCGGCCAAAGATCCTGCAACACCAGCATCGTAGAGCTAGGTACTTAGTAATTTAACAATGAATCACGTTATCGACTGGTTGGACGGGTCACGAATCGTGAAATGCAAACCGTACCTAACCTGTTTTAACGAGTCCAACTTTGTGCACCCCCTCAAAACCGGGGTGCACATTCCGCCTCTCTTCATTGGATTGTTTATTCGGTCAAAACCACTTTAAAGCCACTTTTAGTATTTATAACTTAGTAAAATATCTTCCGTATTCAAATATAAGTTTCTAAGCTTATCTTTTTCTCTCTTTAATATCGCGAACTTGCAATTCAATATACCTGAAATCAGAATCAGTATTTGATAGATTTGATTGGATCAATCAACAACAATCATCTAAAAACATAGAGAAAGATTATTGACAAATCAATATCACGAATCTAAAAAAAAATCATACATGAATAAGATTGTTTGATTCTATCTTCTTCCTCCGTAAACGGCTAGAATTTTTTTATTTAGGTTTGGATTTTGATTACTAGACATTACTCAACTCATTGTAAGAAGTTCTGATTGATAAAGAAAAAAAACTTTCCAATTTTCTTTTTACCCATCTCATAGTAACTCGAGAAGAAAGAGCTCTGTATGAGAATTTTTTTTTTTAGAAAACAGAGCACAAACCCACTTCTAACGCATTCAGAACATTTCTTTGAGATACATTTTCACTATTTTTTTTCTTATTCTGATGATGATAATTCGAGTTACTTGATGATGATGAATATCTCATTAATCGATTAGCTGATTTCTCTTTTTGACGATGATGATTCCAGTTACTTGACGATGATGAGTATCTCATTAATCGATTAGCTGATGATGTTGATGAATTTCTGATCAAAATATTGTTATGATGATGGTCTGAAGAAGAAGGATAAAAAGGAACCATGGATATGGATCGCTGTTTCTTAGAATATTAGATCAATTTCGGAAAAGAAAAACTAAGTAGGAAAGCTGGTTTTGACCGAGTGAACAGTCCAATGAAGAGAGGCGGAATGTGAACCCCGGTTTTGAGGGGTTGCACAAAGTTGGACTCTGTTTTAACGGCAAAAGTTAGGATAGTATAGGGTCATAACTTGTTTTAACAACAAAAGTTATGATTAACCCTGCGGGTCGGGTCAGCCTTTATATTTCCGACCTGCTGCGTAGGCAGGTAGCATCGGCAGCCGCATATTAATGTAGAAATTGACGTTTAGTCCCAAATATGTTGGGCTTTGGACTCTTTAATCCCGCCCTCTCAAGCCTAGTATAAGGATATCCAAATTTACCAAATTTCATACGGGTTAATCCTTTCCTGAACGATTTAGTCCAAAACCAATTTTCCCGAGGGGAAAAATGCCCCCTATCTAAGTAATATCAGTTCTTTGTATTTCAGTTTCCATTTTTTTCATCTTCTTCATGGAAATAGCACCCACGAGCGAAGACAAAATCATAAAATCTGATCTCGTTTTCGATCTTCAAACCTAATTACGATAGTCAAACAATTGCTTGATTCATCTTGAAAAATCTAAATCAAAAATCTAAATCGTCATCATCAGTTCCTTCTCTCGAAGATTAGTATGAAGATTTCATCAACTTAAAGTGGTATGAAAGATGGGAACATGTTCTTATCGAATTTAATTGTCGATGTTAATTTATTAATTTTAGATTATTTTTTTATGATTTCAAAAACCTAATTTTATTGATTGCAGTTCAAGTTTCCCATTCGATTAGTGGGAAGAAGTTAGATCTGTAATACTCTAATTATTTTTTCCTTAACAATTGGTTTAAATGATGATAAATCTTCCTGGTAGGAGTGATCAACGAACGATTCAAACTTCTGACTCTATCCGGAGCAAAACATTTCCTCCTAATTCAAGGTTCGTTTCGACTTCCTTTCCTCCTCCCGGATGGATAGAACCTTTTAGAATATATACTCAATCTTTTTGTTGATTCTCCAATAATGGAATGCAATTTAAATGATCACGGTCAAAAGTTTCTCATCAAATTATCACCTAATTTTGTTAGTCAACTACTTATATCCTCTCAGCTTAAACAAAAACCAAACTTGGCTCTTAAATTCTTTTATTGGGCTGGCAAACAGAGGAATAATTATTCTCAAAGTTTAGATTCTTATATTTCCTTAATTCGTATGCAAGCATCAATTAGAGACATAAAGGAGTTAAAAATCTAGTTGGGGAAATTAAAGTTAGAGGTTTTTTGATGACCATTTCAACTTCAAATGCTATGATTAATAGTTTTGGGGTTTTAGGAATGGTTTTGAGTAATGAAATATTATGGAGTAATGGAATATGATAAATTAGAGTAATGAAGTTGACGACTGTTTCAACTTCAAATGGTTCTGAGTAACGAAGTTGATGACTATTTCAACGTCAAATGCTACGAAAAATTAGAGTTAGAGGAATTATTATGGATTGGGCAAATAATGAAAGAAAATGGAACTGAGTCAATTGTTTACTTACAATTTTATGACATATGTTTATGTGCCTGCCTCACTGTAGCATATTTATGAATTGTCAATCACTTGTTTTGTCGTGGTATCTGTCTCTCGTTAGTCACTACTAATGAGTAATGAAATATGTCTGCTATTTCATTTCTTAGCGGTACTACACTTATAAAATGTATCTGCCAAGAAAAATCAATGACCCCTAGACTATTAGAATTTTATCTGTTAGGCTAAGATGACACTCGTATATTCTCTATAAAGAAAAAAGAGGAGTTTATAATTAATTGTGAGAATTGACGTGGATGTTTAAATCTGCACTGCTTATCCACTATGTCATTACAGTAGATGAGTAGACCATCTTTGCAAATAGTTTCATATGTTAATTGATGGTCATTTTTCAAATGTGATCCTTTAATAATTTATAAATCTTCACACGCTCAAGTTTTAGTGACTTTCATCTGCAACATACGAACAACTTCAATTTTTGTCCCCACCAGCTACTTGATTATTTGTTGGGAAATGACCCATAGTGTGTGGTGGGTCTGAATTAGAATAGCTAAAAAATAAGTAGAAATTTGTATAAGACTCATAGTGTATTGTTAATATTAAATCTGAAACTACCAAACGCATGAGCAGTAAGTTTGCTTTGTTAGTGTTTTAGATTGCCATAGTTTTGCTCGACTCTGTTCTGATAAATTACATCCATTCAGATTACTTATTATACATTGTTTTTTTGATTCACAGGAGGGTTCATGATGGTCGACCTGTAGTTTTTATCAAGTAGAGTAGTTAATTTAATTCAGAACACACCGTCTATTACTGTTTCAATTTTTAGGTAATCAACTCTAGTAAGGCTTAGCTCAAAACCAAACAATTGTGTGTTTCAGTTCGGAACTATTTTAGCTTTGCGGTAGGCACCCTAACATAAACTTCAGTTGCTTTTGGTCACAAATGACTGACTACCTTTAGTGACATGGAACAGGTGATCTAGCAATTGCAGTTTCCAATCCTAATGGTCTTATGAAAGTCCAACTCCAATTGGAAGGAAAGTTGTCGCCTCCAAGATGTTTTTCTGGAGAGTTGAACACTTACTCTACAATTGTTAAGCAGGTTATGTTTAAAGATATAATTTTATCTCTTGTGCCTTTTTATGTATGTTCACTTTTACTAAATTTGATCCCAATATCTATGGAGGAATTAAGATTTTTGGAATGGCATTGGGCCTAACGTAGATCGCAATGCTATTATAAATGTTGTTGAACTGGCTAGTTATGATCAAATTAAACGGGTAACTCGGATTACTCAATCTTAATTTTGAGCTATTATATTTCCAGTTGCTTGGTTGTTTGATGGTTGAGGTAGACATGGAAAGAGGGGATCATTTCTGCTTTGGGTACACATGTATAACATGTGTACAACTATCTACACATGTTGATTCTTAATGTGTACATAATGCTACACATGTTAATATTAATGTGTATATAGTTGTACACATGTTGATCATTAATGTGCATATAGCTGTACACCTCTTAATAGTTAATGTGAACATAATTGTACACCTTAGATTTGGGCGTTCAGAAAGGAAGCGATTTTCATATCATTTTATATCGTTTAAACTTCTTTACGTTGATATAAAATGTATGTAAGATAAAAGTTGTTGCCGTAGTCGGGGGAGTATACCAAATGGTCCCTTTCATTTTTGATATGCTGTCAATATAAAACGAGTACATGTAATGCAAATTCAACTAGTTTATTTGCTAATGTGCAGATTATCAACTAGTTTATTTGCTAATGTGCACATAGTTATACACATTGATTCTGAATGTGTACATATTTGTCCACCCGTTGATTGTTAATGTGTACATAGCTGATCACCCGTTGATTGTTAATGTGTACATAGTTGTACACCCGTTGATTTTTAATGTGTACAACTATTGATTATTAATAATATAGAACTGTATTACTATAGTTGCTTGTGTCCCTTTGAATTTGTGTTTGATGAACTTTTTTTTTACTCACAGGTTATATGCACAGAAGGACCATAGAATGTTGGGATGTTTGTTTTAACGAAAAGGAGAGTGGATGTAACACAAGAAGATTTTGAGATGTTAGCGTCCAAGGTATTGAAGAAGGAAACGTACAAGAACATGTCACTTCTTGGTTAATAAAGCTCAGATTTGGGACACTTCTGGTCAAGAAAGGTCAGTTTTTTCTCCCTCATCTGTTTTTTTTTTAATTTTGAGCTGGTGTCGAACCATTTTTCCATCAATTTGGGTTTCTGTTTCATTTAGAGTGATCTGGTGTTAGTCTATTAGATTTTGATGAACCGGCTTTTGTTTAAGATCCTATATGATATATTGAATTCCATAGTAGGGTTCTTGGTTAATTTCTTTGTTTAGATTAATGAAAATCTTCGTATATTAGTAGTCTTGATTCCATCTGTGTAGATAATAACTCCATGACCTATTTAAAAGAAAAAAGGGGATTGAATGGTTACCATATCTTATGACATGAGAGTGGCTTCTACTTTATGTATATGAACATTAATCTTGTCTTTTCTATGCTAGTGTTTTATTATTCTTGGCAATGTTATGGACTGTGCCATGACTGCTACATGTTGATTAATGTGTACATAATTGTACACCTGTTGATTTTTAATGTGTACATAATTGTATACATTTTTATTCTTAATGTGTACATGATTGTACACCTATTTATTTTTAATGTACACATAATTGTACACACGCTGATCGTTAATGTGCACATGATTGTACATCTTTTGATCGATCGTCAAGATTTGTGTGGCCTTGGATACTAAACACGTGGTTCATGGTTAATATTTCGCGTGGCCTATCCGGGTCTTATATAGGGCCTTAAAATCGTTTTGTTTGGATTTGGTTAAAGTTACAAGTCTCTAACCTGGCCCTTTCCTTTGTATTAGTTTGGCAGTTTGTAATTTCAGATTTTCATGGATTAGTTGTTGCGATTTTTACGATTTGATAAAAACGCAGTTCACATTACTCTGTTACAAACTCAAGCTGAGCTTCCAATATCTTATATATCGGCAATAATTTCCTTGAAATTCCATAAGCCTATTAACTGCTTTACACAAATTATAATCTGATATGTCGTAATTATAGGAGTTGGTTCTTCCGCTTACATCTTGCGTATAAAACTTACTTCACTATGGGTATTTTGGATGCAGATAAAAAACCAAGGATGATAGGATCGATGCCTGCTGGTAACCCAAAGATTCTTGAGCATCTCAATGCAGTTAATGAGTTTCTTAAATCAGATAAGGTGTGTAGGCTGGGTATTCCAGTTTCTTCTAATAACGCTTCTATATCAATTCAGCCACTATTTCAGACAAGCAGATGTTTTTGGCTCTACTCGACGTTAAGATCTTGTGAGTTAATCAGGTACGATGGTAAGTCTCTCCATATTCGGCTTCATGTTTGCAATTAATTTACCATTTCGTACTCAATGTGCTCCGAGTGGTGCAAAGAATGCGTTCTTCCAGTCAATCATTGTACACTATGTTGTTCTTTTATTCAAGTGTTCATTGTCATGCTTCCGTAGAAGAATTTTTATATATATAGCGACAAAAAAGACAAGAGGGAGCAGATGTTCACTATCTCTGCATTTTTGTACCAGTTATTTGACGTGTCAATTCTTTATTGACTCTAGGTTATGACATGTATAGTAGGGATATTCTAATTTCTCCATAAAACGTCATTGTTAAGAAGCAAGTCGTTATTTTATCGAAATACATGTTTTTGATCTACTTAATTTCCAAGTATTAGACATTTTTCATTCCGCAACGACTTGTTCAAGTTCGAATCGACTCGTTTTGTCCTTGATGCAGGTTAACTTCTAAACCATCCTCTTCAAATTCGGATATTATCCAATTAGATCTTGGTGTGGTTGATATTTTTGTCAGTATGTGCAGATGAGAGTGGCAGTCTGGCTATCATTGATGTTGGATTTTCTGGATTTTTGTCGATGTGTGCGTAGTTGTACACCAGTGTAAATTAAAAAAAAAATCAAGAATGAAAATTATATAGTCATAAGGGTACTCTTTTTGTAGATCTCGGAAAGAGGTTTCCGAAAATATAAAGTTTGCGAATTTTGGACGAGCGGTTCCAAAGATAAATTGTTTTTAAATTATTTAAAGTTGCTGACATTATCATGAGTCATTTTGGACTAAACTGTTAATATTTGGACTAAATTGTAAATCAGGAAGGTTATTTTTGTATTTTTCATATTTTAAATAATTTTTGGACTAAATTGTACCTAGTTAACTCGGGATGGACTAATTCATACTTTTTGAAGCGTTTTTGGACTAAACCGTTTTTTTCTCCATATTAATAGCAGGTAGCGTGAACGTCGCCTTAATTTATGAGCACTACCTGACCCAAAAGTCTTATTGTTTTTGTCTTTTATTTATTTTAAAATGTAAAAATAAACCGTCAAAACAGTATATGTCTTGTAGTATGTGCAAATAAAAAATGCACAATAATGAAAAGTATCGAATACAAACTGTTTTTTTCCGGAAAATGGATCATTTATCCAAATATTTTTAAATCATGGTTCAAATGGACGACTAAAAATTAGTATGGGTGAAATGGACAAATTTTTTTTAGCAAGGATGAAACTGGATTCATCCTTGTTTAAACATAAAAAATAGCTAGGATGAAATTGGGTGCATCCTGTGTAAATTAAAAAACAAGAAAAAATATTTGAAAATTGGCAGGATGAAACTGTTTACATCCTGGCTATTTTTACATTTTTGTTCATTTAAACAGTATCAAAATCTAAGTGTCATTTTCACCCAGGAATTATTGGTTTTGGTCTTTTTAATCAATTTTGTGTTTTTTTTTTTAATTTGAACAATGCTGTGGACTGTAGTGTAGGCGAATGAAGAAAGAGTTGCCGATTGTAGCACAAATGAGTGAAAGATACCGAGATATCCAAACATAATAAATTCACAATACAAGGAGATTTGAGAATAACACACGGAAAAAGAGATATGAACAAACAAAAATGGATACGAGTTTTACAACAATTTAACTGGTTCAATTTTATGTACAAGTTGATGGAGCAAACCCCAGCCTTTTCCACTTGAGATCGAATTCCCACAAGAAATTCTGCTGCATAATGTTCCCAATTATTGATATACCTGGCCATGCATTCGGCATGAATCCAAGGCATTTTACTCCGTCCGAGACATCGATTACATAACTTTTAAGGTGTGGTTCAAACCGAACAGAATCCGCAAAGTGAAAAACTAATTTTGGCACGGCCGATTCATGGAAACCTTGGGACTGAAAGCAGAACTCAAAAGATTCGTCTTTCACTTGTTTAAATTTTGTGAAAGCGGGCATCAAATATTTCATAACGATCTTGTAAGCGGGTTCAACTAAAAATGTTAAGCTGGAGCCAGAATCCAAGATTACACCGCCTTGATTTTGGAAGGAAAATATTTCTGATGGAATCTTGAGCACCAAACCACCTATAGATATACCGACTATATTCACATGATATAGCCCGTCTATGGCTTGAATATTTGTAAACTGGAAGTTGGTTGGTGGAGAAGAACCAGAAACCAAATGTTTGCTGTATCCAAATGTTAGATGACTTGACACATTTTTAGGGCTCAAATGATCGACTAAGCAATACGAGAAGTTGTTGCCAAACTTGGATGTAGCTTTTGTAGCAAATGAGTTATCGTTATAACCTAATCCAAGAACACCATCAACAACACCTAATGTGCCTGTGGAAGTAGAGTAGCTGCATCCGATTGGTACACCATGTAGTCTAGTCTTCCGACCGTTTGTGAGACTCATTGTCACCGTCTCATATGCATAAAATCCATGGGCTGTTGATCCATCCTGGTATCTGTAAAATATTAGGAAAAAAAATCAACATTTTCTTTGTCCCTTACTAAATGTAAATATACATCATGTTTAGTTTTAGCCAAATTAATGTCTGTCTCACTGGGAACTAAGAACATAGGACTTCGGAACTAATAATGACTGGAAAAAAGAGAGTAAAAATTTATGGTAAGAGTATAATGATTACCCGTAATCATACTGGCAGGGATCCCTCTTGCTAGGGCATGTTACCAAAGAAAATGTAAGATTCTTGCACAAGTTGGACGAGCATGGAATGGTTTTAAATGAGAGAGATCTAGCAGCTTGAAAGATTCTGTGATCATTCATCCTTGTACGTGAAGTGCATTTCTTACAACGGTATCGACAGTTGATCCAAGTAAGATCACTACCTGTATCAACTATTAATGTGAATTTCTTAGACGGAGTTCCTACTCTAAATTGTACAAAGTACTGTCCAATTCCTTTATAAGCTGCAGAAGAAATAGGTAGTACAGCCGAGGAATTGGAAGCCTTAGTAGTAGGAATTATAATAGCCGACGAATGTTTTCCTACTTTACCATTATCATAATGATAACGAGATATTCTACCATATAGCATTCGAACTCGAATCAGATCATCTTGAACTAGATCCTTAACCTTATCATATTGAGTTTTCGGTGCCGAAACATCATCCATATAATGCCGATGAGTTAATTCTAATCTCATTTCTCGGTCTCCATTCTTTGTCTCTCCACTAGCGAAACTCGAAATTGAGGAAAATATAATAAGAATATGGAACACAACGGCAAATGAATAAGATATAGTCATTTAAAAAGATAGGACCATGTATAAAGGAGGAGGAGAAGAATTTGTTTGGCTTCAGAACAGAAGAAGAAAAATGTTCTTGTTGCATAAAATTGAATGCTAAAAGTTAGTTTCTTTCTTTGATCTGATCTCTTGAGTGAGTTTGGTAGGTGTTATGTTTTTCTTCTTTTAGAGGATATGGATGAAGAAAAAAGTCGTTGCAATTGATAACTCTCTAGATTTTTATGTCTATTTATCGGTTTTATTTATGCAGCATTGGATTGTCAATGGTTGCTTGTCACCGCAAAACGAGGTTGTTTTTGTTTTCTTGTATCTTGATTAATAAATTTTATAACACAAAATCAACAATGGTACACAACACTACACAATCAATCAGCCGATTCATGATTTGCTGATAATTAGATGGTTTACTAATTTTTACGTAGTAGTACTACTACTACAGTGAGGAGGTCTCAGAACAGCTCAGGGTGAGAGGTTTGAAACAGCTCAAAACGAGCAGTATGTGTATGACCTAAGCTACAATCCGAGTAAACTCGAGATAATTCTACATTACCACCAGTAATTCAATCCCTTTGCTTGCACTCTACACTAAAACGAACTAAAAAAGACATTCTGTGATACAAATGCATACGCCTAGTATTATTACAAGAATCTCAATTACTTTCAGGAAAAAAACAAAGTGAGATATTATTTGATATCATTAATGTAGCTAACAATTATTTCGTGTGGTTCATTATCAGACGCTACGATTTGCTTGACATTATGTCAATTAGCCAGTTGGCATTGAAAGAATTATTGGGGTCAAATTTGCTGTCCTTCACCATTTGTTTTTCAATATACACACACGATATATATAAAAAAACTGGTTGGTTTTGGGCCTAATGTGATTATCTGGTGCCTGCTACTAAAAAAGCAAAAATGATCATTAAGAAGTAATCTCTAGAAATTCTTTATCCACCTATTTATGTTAGTGGCTAATATGTCCTTATTCTTTAGCGATGATTAATTAAATTAGTATTAGCTAAAATAATTAGTGTTTGACTTTGATTATAGTGTTTGGATTAGAGTAGAAATTCATTTCCTCTTCTGAAGTTTGGAGGGAAAGAAGAACTAGAGGGAAAAAGAAAAAACTAGGGTTTGTGATTTTTTTACCAAAAATGAAACTTTATAGTGACGATGAAGACTCTAGTAGTAATGAAAAAGTGGGTGCATCAGATAATCTTGATTTCGATCCTACCGATTTGGATTATTTGTTGAATGAAGAAGAGCATGTAACCAAAGAATGCTTGAGGATATCCTTCAAGCACAAGAACAATATCGCCGAGAAGAAGAAGGTGATAATACTTCCAGTGGGCAGGTATGAGTTGTAACGATCTACAAACATGTATTTGCATGTAAGGATCACCCAAAAAGAGTAAAATTTTCACCCAAAAAGTGTAAAATTTTCAAAAAAAAAACTACCCAGAATCGGTTTATTCGATAGCACCACTTAAACCAATTCTGGGTAAAATCCCCAAATTTAGAACAATAATCGATTGTTGTTCATCACCATATAATCTGACTGTAGTAAAATTTTGGCGCGATAGGTACGTGACGAAAATCGATTTTTGTTGGTGATGTACATATGCCGATTCCTTCACTTGGATGTTCATGTAAAATACACGAAGTTCACAATCGGTTCGTTTACGTATATATGTAATCCGATTGTGAAGACGAAATGTCTCAGTAAAATGAGGACATAAATCGGATTACATGTTACGCAACGTGAACCGATTGTGTACTTTGAAAATTTTCCCCTGAAATCATCAAGTACTTAATCGGACTTTATAATTTCACATATAATCCGATTCTTCACAATTAGCTGTCTCAACTATGACACATTAACCGATTCTAAATCCTTAACTTGTCGATATATGTTATAGATTGTTGCGGTGTTCGACGAATATCAGCCCAAACCCGTATCTCTGTTGGGTCATGATATCTATGCCCACTATTTCAACGATTTGGAATGAGAAGAAAGGAACAATGCAAAACAATGGTTTATAGACAAGGACCTAGAGATCAAATGCGCATTAGTTTTAGGCCGTCTTTCAAGTCGTGGTCGTTTGGAACTTGCTTGTGAGAGAGGTGGAATTCAAGAAAGTTACTGGCAAAGGACCGACCGTACGTGAAGAAGATGACAAGGGTATACATTACTGAATCAAAGAAGTTTGGTTGCACGTTTAAGATTATAGTCAATAGACCCAATGGTAAGGTATACAAGCTCTATAAAGTGATGAATGGTTGTCATAATCATGATGATCCGGATTCTCTTATTGGACACGCTACCGTTTGTGGGTTGAAGCCACATCAATTGGAAACGGTAAGGTCGATGAAAGCGTGTAAACCAAGTGAAATACTTTGGAAGATTAAGGAGGATGATAAGAATAACTTGTCCACTTTGAGGCAAATTTACTCGGCAAGAGCAGCCTTTAGGAGGAGGGAATGAGATGGTAGAGTGATTATGGAACAATCTCAGTGGTTAGCGATCAATACAGATATACAATTAGGAGGCAAGTATTGGAAGGAAAAGTGACTCGTATTTTGTTGGTGCATCTGGAGATGAACAAGTTGGCCCAATACTTCTATCAAGTTTTTAATAGATTGTACATACAAGACCAACAAGTACAACGTACCGTTGTTAAACATTGGTTATCACACTTCCGACAAGCAAACTTTCAGGGTGAAATGGGGGTTTATGGATCGGGAGAATGATGTGAGTTTTACTTGGATGCTAGAGACCTTGAAGGAGATATAATGTGGTGATCAAACTCCAAGGATCATAGTAACAGAGAAGTACCAAGAAATAATAAATGTCATATGGGTAGCTTTCCCGGACGCTAAGCATTTTCTTTGCACATGGCACATAAACTGCAATATTAGAAGTAATTGTCGGGGTCATATCCAAAGTCAAAGCCACAAAAAGGTACTGCTCGTGAAAATGCCGAAAAACTCAGGAACAACGAGAGGAGGAGAAGAAGAAAATCAAAATAAAGTATGAAGCGAATGAGTTATTATGTAAGGCTTTTCAACATCATTGGGATTTAATGGTACACTCAATGTTCGTGGCCGAGTTCGAATCGTATTTGGAGAGTTTTATTGGGCTATGGAAGAAGGATTACGAGAAATGTATGGTTTATTGCTTGAAGGAATTGTTGGATCCGTACAAAGAAAATTTTGTCTATGCTTACACCTACCAACATATGCATTACCAGAATGAGGCGATAAGTATCGCGGAAGGATCTCATGGACGTTTAAAGAGCTTGCTCCGAAGGAGCCAAAACAGTGTGGTTATGGTACAACAAGCCATCCATGAATACACCAAGGCTGATATCGTCAAGATAACAACGCAAATGGATGAGAATAGGATAAAAACATTACACCATTTTGTCCGTTTAGAAACAGATTTTACATGTTACAAAACAGGGTTGTAACAGGTACGTTCTGTTTCAAAAGGTGGTGTGACAAATATTTATAATGGCCCTGTAGCCATTACGAATTTTGGGTTGTAACAGAGTTGTAACAAACAGCGGCTGTTACTATGTGTCATTTTGAAACAACTTGGCCCTGTTACGATTTTTTGTAACAGGGGCGTGGTAACAGGCCTCAGCTGTTACTACGTGTCATTTTGAAACAACTTACATCTGTTACTACAGGACAGGTTGAAACAACTTGGATCAGTTACGAATTTTTTAGTAACATCAAAAAAATTTACTTCCTGTCAAATACTCCCTCTTTGACATGGTCAATATTGACCATGGTCAGTACACATTCAGCCGGAAATACGCCTAAATTCAAAATAACCTGCAAATCTTTTATTCCATCCATCTCGTAGATTCAGTCACACATTGAACAATAACTTCCTTTATTAACAATAACTTTTGTTCTTTCTACATTCGAATTGGTTCGGAACTTAAAAGACAATCCCTAAGTTTTATTCTATTTCATAATTCCTAGGGTATATGAGATAAGAATCAATCAACAGAAACATGACTCACACCATCAGTATTTGCTTTCACATTTGAAGCAGAATTGGTGAAGATGATGTAATCCAATCCCGCAACAACTATGCAGTAACTTCAATGCCCATTGCTCTTGCACGAGACATCTCTTCCAAGAACGAAGTATTATCAAACCATCATCACATTCCATCCATCCCACAGATCCTTCATTAAGCCTTCAAGTCACGACAAGAAGTACAAATAATCAATAAAACATGTTCAGAAACAACATGCCATCTCAAATAGTTGATTATTTAGAGTAAGTAATTCAAAAAAAAAAAATTCTGCTAAGGCCAGTAAAAACCCTAATCCTAAGACCAAAGTCTAACTGATGTTCAGTATCATGAAATTGTAAAGTTCAAACTTGCAGGAAACATATATTGAATACGCCATACAATAAAATGTATTGATTACCTAAAAAAAATTGTAACTAAAATTCTCTTGTCCACGTCCATACAATCTGACATTAGTTTGCTAAGGGTTTCCTTGAAAATGTGAAAAACTGCACTCAACATGGAAATGACACAATACATGTATTATATCGCATAAGAATGTCATAGTTTACTGGGATAGCACTTCCACGACAAGGTGAATCTTGTTCCTAATAAAAAATCAAGTTACCTCTAAGGCGAGGGGCACTCTTGAAATGTGTAAGAACGATGTTAGCCTGTCAGTCAAGCTCATAGCACCACGAAGACCAGCCGAAAGTAAAGCAAGCTTCCCCATCAGTCTTAACATTGCTACCATCCTGTACATAGAAATGAAGTGATTTTAGGTATATACAAAATGAGAAAAAAAGTAGGGAGTTGTCGAAAACACAAGTATCCCGACCTATCCTGATCCACATATTACATGGTTCAGATTGATACAACAACAACATGATGGTCCTAAGGATATCAATAAAGTACCTTAGTCGCACCTTCCACCTCTCCAATTACACTGCAGTTCCCACTAGTGTAATACCTCGCAAGTACAAACTCAAGGTCAAAATCCATAACTTAAACTTAATAATAATAACAGTATAACCAAGTGAATTGCTTACCAGGGATTGACATTTCCCCGGCTGGCTACTACTGCTTCAACTGACTTTTTGTGAAGTCACCTGCATTCACATATAACATAACAAAAAACATCAATGTATATACACAAACAAATGATGAACTTAAAATGAAAATCTATTAAAAAGACGGTTCGTGTTTACATTACAGCAAAAAAAGCTATATTACACCAAAAAAGGTTGATTCGCGTAATGCACAACTGCACAAAAGTGTGTAAACTGCACAAAAAGAACAAGAAAGACCATATAAGTTAGGACACCTGTTACGTGAAGCAAGATGGCTGAGATATCCATAAACTTTAAGTCATATCTTTGGATGATCCATCGCTAGATTTGATGGACCTCTTTGGATGAAGAAAGACTCCTCCAATTCCAACTTCTCTGAAGGTACACGCATACTTTTTAGCCTTCACAGTTACTTCATATGGCATGAGAATATCATCGAGACACACCTTGGAAAGATTTCCAGGTACGACTTTGTTTATGGGTGAAAACTGTTTCTGCTGGTTTTGGTAAATTTGGGTGTGTGGATGAGAAACGAATCTAAACCTAAAACAAATGCACTGCACGGGAGTACTTTAGATTCGAGAGATCAATCTGTATAATTCTATCCTAAACCAAGAAATGGTCGTTCCAGTCTTTCTTCGGTCACAAAGTAAAGGAGAAGGGTTGGTCTTAGGGAGGGAAGCAAAGAAGATGTTGAGATCAGAATGGTTAATTCTGAAGGTGTGGCTATTTTATGACTTGTATCATAATTTGGGAACTGGCTTGCAGAATGTAAGCTATCAGTTCTATGGTGTTTTCTGGATACTGTGTTGTTGTTAACCAAACTGTTTCCGTTTGGTTGAAATAGTTAAAACCTATTTATACAAGTCATATTGAGCGCACTCTGATCTCATAGAAAGTGGGAATGATTGAGTGATGGAGAAGTGGGGTAATGTGTAAATGCCATAAACCACATTCCCACTATGAAGGAAACGGGTTAGTTTACACCCACCACTTCTTGCCACCACTAACTGCCCTGCTTTCTGACACTTTCTTATAATGGACGTGTTGCACGCCGCACGCTGTAAACCGCCAGACCAATACCATGATGAGCATCCCCCAGTTTTTGACATGTTTGATGTCTCGAGTGTTTTCGTGGAAAACGTGTAGCAGAGTGTTATGTATGGCAATTCAAAGTAAGGAGAATAACATGTGACTCTATCAGGATTGTCTTGTTTGGTCGCCTAAGACTTTCCACAGGCCTGTCAATTCTGTGGAGAATTTGGACGGCTGAGATTGTGAATCATGAGAAAGGGGGGCACTGATTATGGCGCCTGATGATAGCACAGTGGCGCCATTGGCATGTAGTGGCATATTTAGCGCATGACAGTGGCATGGTTGGCATAGTTAGCGCATGCCGGTGGCACGGTGGCGCAAGTAGGGCTTGGCGTAGCCATGACCGTTAGAATTTGGCACATTGGTGTTAGACTCAAATATGGCTTGGCAATATTATTTCCAGTTGTCACATCAATCCCAATGCTCTTGGTATCATTACTTGTCTTGGTTGGCGTAACAACTTTACCTAAATTAGGGTTTGGCTTGCCGAAACCCTATTTAGTGCGTGTGGCATGTGGCCGCGGCCCAATGACGTTTTTATGCAAACGGTTCCATAGCCATGCCAAGGGAACTATAGAAAAGCCATAATATGGAAACGGCTACAGGAGCAAGGGTTCCTATAAGTGGCTATGGTATGGCGCCATTCTTGGGTTTCCTGGGTCCCACATGGCTCGTGGCATGTTGTGGGGATCGAAGTGGCATAATTTGCGCCACTACTGGAAATTGGGGTTTCGACTAACGCCACTAAAGCAAGGTCGTGTTTCTGATTAGGATACCCTAATTGAAGTCTGTTATGGTGTTGGCCACGAACAGAAGGTGGGTTAGCGCATATGCGCGCTATTGATGGCATGTTGGCACGTTCGACATGCTGAAGCGGCAAAGTGGCACGTTTGACATGTTTGGCATGCACGTTTAGTGCATTGACGCGGCATGACATGTTTGACATGCCATTAGCATGCGGAGCGGGATGGCACGTTTGGCATGTACGTTTGGCATGCCATTGGCATGTTGGCGCGGTTTTGGAAATCCAATTTGGTATTGTGACCATATGGCACAATTTTTCCTCTTTTAATACTGTGGCAGGTTTAGAGCGACCTGATTGGTCGATAAAAAGAGGGGCCAACCAAGCATGGGCGTGGCCACACTTCCAGCGCGCGTGGAGGGTTTAAAGCGATCTGATTGGTCTATGGGAAATAGGGTCGTCAAGTATGGACCCAACCACAAGTCATGTGCGTGTGGAGGGTTTAAGGCGACCTGATTGGTCAACAGGAAACAGGGGCCGGTCGGGCAACATGGGGTGTGGCCACTTGCAAGTGGCGGCGACTGGCTTATGGCATGGCCACACCTCCCTTTGTTCCTGCTCCTATTTCGCGGCTCCTTTTATTCCTTGTTTTCTGATTTTGGGTAGGATTTTGCACCTACTAATCCATGGCGGATTAATTTCCTAGTTCGCCTAAGCTTAATTTCGACCGGCGGGGTGTAATATAGTATGCATGGCGCAAAATCCTAAGTTTTGCAAATTAGTTAGTGTAATATATGAATCTTGTGAATTATCACAAAATTGATTGAATTATATGTGTTGACACAGAGTTCTTTAAGTTTATTTCCAGAGAGCAGTATGTTTTCCGATTTGAGTACTTTTGTGCAAGGACCTTAACCTTGATACTTAGAAATTCGTACTACTCTGCTGCGAGTGAATACAAATTGTCATGCCATATAAATATTAAGGGTTCGATTGGGGAACATAGCAGAGGAAAAATACTCGGCAGGCTCTGACATTAGTGAGTAATGCAACTAGGAGCTTATATACTCATTAGGCTCTATACTAGTGGAAAATTCATCTAGGAGCTTGATTTTCAATATAATATGAAGAGAGACATAGGCACTCATCATATTTTGATATATTCTCCAAATTCCCCGCGGAACATAGACATATCAATGTATACTACATCTGATGCCGGGTATGGTAGATAGACTTTTACAGTTTTCACCCTATACTAAAAACCACCATAAACATTAAGTCCCATGCTTAACATGTAACAGTGGCATTGTTGCGGGGTAAGCATGAGATGGTGACAGACAAGGATAACAAATTGAAAGGGTAGGACATGAAGAGGTTACCAGGAAAAAATCCGACTGACCTTTGGCAAGAGGCATGAACAATCCGTCATCTTTGTGTCAACGCGCCTCTGGCTTGGCCACCGAGTACTGGTGTCACAGAGTGTTGGCGCCGCGGAACATTGCAGGTTGAGAGGCTGGCTTGGCTACGGAGTATTACAGGTTGAGCGGCTGGTGTTCCTCGTGCTGGCGCGCTGCTGGTTTGGTCGTGGAGGTTGGTGCCATGGAGCGTTGGCGCTGCGGGCCCAGCTTCCTTCTTCCGTGCATGGTCCAAAAGGTAAAATCTTCCTCTACTCGAATTCCTAAAGTGCTACGTATATAAAAGGGCGTGTTAACTTTCCCCCTTGTCATTATTCGCTCGTCTGCTTCTTGCATTCGTTTGCAGCAGGTCGATCATAGTCGTACCAATCGTCTTCGTATTTTTAGCCCCGAGTGTAATATCCTTGAGTAGTTGATCAAAATTGGACATTTAACTCGGTGTGAATGACTTTCTTTGTTAGCGGCGGTAAAGCGAGCATCAAAGGCAACAAAGCAATCTCCAATAGTTATAATCAGCAGCAAGGCGATCCAGGAGAACTCAATGTAGGTTCTCTTTTCTATTTTGCGCATGTATCCACCCAAAAGTACCCTCGATCTTCTCCATAATGTGTAATAAGGTTCTGACTCTAGAAGAATGAGCATCTAACCTCTCCAGTAGATTTCAAAATTTACCAAACTCCATTGCACTCCTGGGATGGATGTATGAAATATATGCTCGACAATGATCATGTCAAGGATAATCTTGGAGAGTGTAGCTGTGTTGTTGATCCGTCCTTGACTTTAAGTTATTTGGTGTCTGAACTGATGAGACAGTGTATGGAAGGCTTATTCTTTCCTTTATGATTGCGGTGATGATATGTTGTGGATGCTTGTATGGTCGAAATCTTCCGGAACCGCTGGTTGAAGTAGACGAGCTAAGAGGCGTTGCGTTGCCTACGTGCTGCTATCAAGTCTCCAAGGACTTCATTCCAAGTGACATCCTTCGAACCATCTTCTGAGTCTTGGACTATTGTATCGAATGGGATGCGATGAGCAGTCCGCAGTTACACTTTCGTCTAGTCATAGATCCGATGGCGTGGCCGGATATGTGAATACCTCTGCTGCGTGATTTTGGAGTCTTTGATGCACGTGTACGGCTTCATGTTGAGAAATTCTTCTATTGCATTTGCTGGTAAGGTGGTTGACGAATTGATGAAGGCGGAAATCTCTTGGATTCGTCATTTGTTGATCAGTGGGCGGGAGTCGCACTTGATAGCTCTGCATTGTATCCAACTTTTGGAAGCCCATGCATCCCTTCCATAGGAAATTGGAAATCGATAAACGCCGAATTTGGCTTTGTCGGCGATATGCAGCTTCCTGCAGGCATTGGTTAGGCGGTGCTGAGTTCTGAGTAGGTGATGTGGTAGACATGGTGTAGTTGGTATGTGTGGATTTCTAAGGCGCAAATTTCCTCTTTGATTCTTCACTAACAACAACGCTTATGAATGGTTGATTCAAATACTGCTTGTTGGTCAGGCGCCTTCCATACAAGGAGGTAGTGATATCCTTGCGCTACTTCTATGAAGAGTGGTGACCTTTTCACGGTTATGACTTCTTGTGTGACCGTGTCACGGTTATGACTTCCTGTGTGACCGTCTCTTATGAGTTGAAGAGGTCTTTGACAATGAAGGGATCTTGTGATGAGCCTCAGTCCCCAAGGGGGATTTACGTGGTTCAATCTTGTATGGTCGGTGGGTTGACCAGGATAAAGGTATCACCATCTTGCATATACACTGGTGACTATATTACTTCCTCTATGAGAAACTAAAAAATGCTGAAATTCGGATTACCTTTGTCCGTAATGGTTGTTACTATGGTGAAGCTCTGGATGGTATCAACAAACGAGCAGCAACGATTCTTGGCAGCATATGTGATTAGAAGAGACTACATTGTCGTGGGAACAAAATAGGTTGGATTAGCTGGTTGCGATCACGATCCTTGACAGGGAGGAGTGACGGTTACGGGCATGAACCTTGGAGGGAAGGAGTGGCGGCTATGACACGATCCTTAGCAGGAAGGAGCGGCGATTATAGGCACGAACCTCGGCAGGAAGGGGTCGTTGAAGCGGCTTCGGCTTCTGGAGAGAACGTTGAAGCGGAGCGTCTCATGGAGCGAAACGTTGAAGCGGAGCGGCTGCTAGAGAGAAACGTTGAAGAGGAGCGGCTCCTGGAGCGAAACGTTGAAGCGGTACCTGTAAAGAACTCTAGTGAGGGCGCCATTAACCCTTGACTTTGAAAGACGAGTTGACACGATATGACAGATGGGAAAATGGTGCACAGATAGTGTTGGTCGACAAGTCGTGTATTCCCCTCCTGGGAAAGAATTCGCTACTTCCGTTTGATTTTCCCTTGCAACTCTTTGAGTCTTGATGCTTACAATGTTGAAGTCGGAGGCCGCGTCAATCAGTGTGCTTTCAAACTCGACACCTTTCAGGTGAGTAGTGGTTAAGAGTCCCCAGTTACATTTACCATTCGTACCTTGCAAGAGAGACTGGGATTTCGGGGTAGCTTTTCCAATTGAAGACAATCACCTTCCTGACGCAACACGGTTGAGGGCTAAAAATTCATGCTCCATCGCAGATTACACAGTTTTTTGAATAGAGTCCCCATAAAGCGTTAATGCATAACTCCACCAATTGATGTTAGGTCACATTTGGATCATGACAATCTAACGCCCGGATTCTGAATCCCTTGACATAATCATTCGGATGTTCGTTGCTTAGCTCCCTTTTAGTTGAGGCCATGTCCGTCTGAATTTTGGAAAGAACTTCCCGTCTCTCCATTAAATCGACAATGGTAATGAGAGGTTGGTTTCCTCCAGCTCCTCCAGTCTCTTGTCCTGAAGAAGAAGTGGTAGCATCCACGGTAATGATTGGAGGAGTCATGCTCAAAGAAATATTAGGATTAGCGGCGGCTCTGGCTCTGCTAATAGGAGGTGTCACGCCAGAGGGGATGCTTCCGGTGTTGCTGGTGTTGCTGCTAGAGGGTGTAACACCATGGGATGTGTTGACTGCACTTGCGGACGATACATTGGTATTGGTCATTCCTTTTTTCCGTCCACATACTCTGTCTACATCGTCGTTGGCGGGGGCACATACCTTAGATAAGGATTCAACATTTTTTGTGCCATCTCTGAAATTGGTGGCGTTTTCCGTGCGAATGTTTGCTGGATCTTTCTACAGCCGGTTTTCCATACTCTTTAAGAGACAAAACATCTCATTTTGCGGCTTGATAATATCATCTTGATTTGGGACAACATCTTCTAATATTTTTTCCATACCTTCCATGATGATAAGATTTCAAACATCAGCGGCTTTGGAAGTGTTTGGGATTGGTGATTGAAGTGAATTCTGGTTAATGATTGAATTTAGACCTAAGATCCACCATCTTGAGTTTGGGAAGATTGGAATGAAAATTGAGAAACTGGCTTCGCAACCGACAGATTAACCTCCCACTGTGGTCGCCAATTGTTTATGGGTGAAAACTGTTTCTGCTGGTTTTGGTAAATTTGGGTGTGTGGATGAGAAACGAATCTAAACCTAAAATAAATGCACTGCACGGGAGTACTTTAGATTCGAGAGATCGATCTTTACAATTCTGGACTAAACCAAGAAATGGTCATTCTAGTCTTGCTTCGGTCACAAAGTGAAGGAGAAGGCTTGGTCTTAGGGAGGGAAGCAAAGAAGGTGTTGAGATCAGAATGGTTAATTCTGAAGGTATGGCTATTTTATAACTTGTATCATAATTTGGGAACTGGCTACGGAATGTAAGCTATCATTTCTATGGTGTTTTCTGGATATTGTGTTGTTGTTAACCAAACTGTTTCCATTTGGTTGAAATAGTTAAAACCTATTTATACAAGTCATATTGAGCGCAGTATGATCTCGTAAAAAGTGGGAATGATTGAGTGATGGAGAAGTGGGGTAATGTGTAAATGCCAGAAACCACGTTCCCACTATGAAGGAAACGGGTTAGTTTACACCCACCACTTCTTGGCGCCACTAACTGCCATGCTTTCTGACACTTTCTTATAATGGATGTGTTGCACGCGTACGCTGTAAACCGCCAGACCAATACCATGATGAGCATCCCCCAGTTTTTGACATGTTTGATGTCTCGAGTTTTTTCGTGGAAAACGTGTAGCAGAGTGTTATGTGTGGCAAGTCAAAGTCAGGAGACTTGCCGCAGGAGAATAGCATGTGACGCTATTAGGCTTGTCTTGGATGGTTGCCTAAGACTTGCCACAGGCCTGTCGATTCTGTGGCGAATTTGGACGACTGAGATTGTGACTCATGAGAAAGGGTAGAATTTCATTACGGCGCCTGATGTGCCAATGGCGTAGTGTCATATTTAGTGCATGCCAGTGGCATGGTTGGCATAGTTAGTGCATGTCGGTGGCACGGTGGCGCAAGTAGCGCCTGGCGTAGCCATGACCGCTAGATTTTGGCACATTGTTAGACTCAAATATGGCTTGGAAATATTAGTTCCAGTTGCCACATCAATCCTAATGCTATGGGTATCATTACTTGGCTTGGTTGGCGTAACAACTTTACCTAAATTAGGGTTTGGCATGCTCAAACCCTAATTAGTGCGTGTGGCATGTGGCCACGGCACAGTGGCGTTTTTGCGCAAACGGTGCCATATCCATGCCAAATGAACTATAGAAAATCCATAATGTGGAAACGGCCACAAGATCAAGGGTTTCTATGAGTGTCTATGGTATGGTGCCATTCTTAGGGTTTCCTGGATCACATATGGCTCGTGGCATGTTGTGGGGCCCGAAGTGGCGTAATTTGGGTCATGACTGGAAATTAGGGTTTCGACTAACGCCACTAAAGCAAGGTCTTGTTTCTGATTATGATACCCTAATTGAAGTCTGTTATGGCGTTGGACACGAACAAAAGGTGGGTTAGCGCATAAGCGCGCTATTCATGGCATGTTGGCACGTTCGGCATGCTGTTGCGGCAAAGTGGCACGTTTGGCATGTACGTTTAGTGCATTGATGCGGCATGACATGTTTGACATGCCATTATCATGCGGAGCGGGATGGCACGTGTGGCATGTACGTTTGGCATGCCATTGGCAAGTTGGCGCGGTTTTGGAAAGCCAATTTGGCATTGTGATCATCTGGTGCAATTTTGCCTCTTTTAATACTATGGTAGGTTTAGAGCGACCTGATCGGTCGATAAAAAGAGGGGTCGACCAAGCATGGGGGTGGCCACACTTCCATCACGCGTGGCGGATTTAAAGCAACCTGATTGGTCGATGGTAAATAGGGACGGCAAGTATGGCCCAGCCAAAACTCATGTGTGTGTGGCGGGTTTAAGGCGACCTGATTGGTCAACGGGAAACAGGGGACGGACGGGCAATATGGGGTGTGGCCACTTGCAAGTGGCGTCGGCATGGTCACACCTCCCTTTGTTGCTGCTCCCTTTGTTGCTGCTCCCTTCGGGCAATATGGGAGGTGTGGCCTATTGCATGGCCACACCTCTCTTTGTTGCTGCTCATATTCCACGGCTCCTTTTATTCCTTGTTTTATGATTTTGGGTAGGAATTTGCACCTACTTATCCATAGCGGATTAATTGCCTTGTTCGCCTAAGCTTAATTTCGACCGGCGGGGTTTAATATACTGCGCAGGGCGCAAAACCCTAATTTTTTTAAATTAGTCAGGGTAATATATGAATCTTGTGAATTATCACAAAATTGATTGAATTCTATGTGTTGACACAGAGTTCTTTAAATTTATTTCCAAAGAGCTGTATGCTTTCCAATTTGAGTACTTTTATGCAAGGACCTTAACCTTGATACTAGGAAATTCTTGCTACTCTGCTGCGAGTGAACACAAATTGTCATGCCATATCAATATTAAGGGTTCATTAGGGAACATAGCATCGAAATACTCCGCAGGCTCCGACATTAGTGATTAATGCAGCTAGGATCTTATATACTCATTAGGCTCTATACTAGTGGAAAATTCATCCAGGAGCTTGAGTTTCAATATAATGTGAAGAGAGACATAGGAACTCATCAGATTTTGATATGATCTCCAAATTCCCCGCGGAATATAGACATTTCAATGTTTACTACATCTGATGTCGGGTCAGGTAGATAGACTTTTACAGTTTTCGCCCTATACTAAAACCCACCATCAACAGACTTCTCCGTGAAACATACGTCCTGAAGCACCAGTACAAAGCTTACCAACTGCAATTACTTCATCCTCTATGTTCAACAATGAACATTTTGGCATTTCACGAATTGCTAATGAAGCTGGTGATACTATATTGCCAACATGTGAACTTGTCGCAGCATGTGAATCTGATTGAGGTGAACTGTTTTCCCCTTGATGACAGTTGAAAAATAATTCTCTTGAGGTGCTTGTGATGTTTGAGGAAACTGATGCTGGCATTGATGATTGCATATCCTTCATTATGTTGCACAATGACCCAAGGCCTGTGATAAGAACCCCCACCTTGTCTCCTAACTCTTCCACCATATGATGAACACCACCCTCCTTCGATTTCAGTTCATATACCTTGCCACGTGCAGGAGTAGAAAGCATGATTTACGTACGAGATATAGGACCAACAAGACGATCCCTTCCTCTAGAATATTTCCCAAAAGCTGTAGACATTGTACAAGGATATTCAACTACAAAACCCTCATCCTGTTTTTCCTAGATTTCTTCTTGGGTATTCTTAAGTCGATCCTATAGTGTTGAGAATAACATTTCAGTAAATTATAACTATATTAACTAACAGGTATTCTAGCAATTTTGGTTGACAGGTAGTGTAGTACGCAAGCTAGCAAATTTTTTCTTGACGGATTCAATAACCGAAAAGATTGTCTCACAGCGTATGGCTTGGCGCTAGGTAAAATATCCCCACTCTCTTGTGTATGAGCTTTAAACCACACATCCTCAGTAGTGATCTCTACGCCAGGATTCGTGGCCTCCTAAATTTACAAATACAAAGAGGATTAGTGATTGTGCATCTATAAGAGTTTTGAAGTAAGTTGCATTGTTGAAATTATACATACCAGTTCATCTTTCACTAAACAATGAGGCTTGCGACCAGAACAGTGAGCGTAGTCTTAGTTCTCTTTTTTCCTCTTGTTGTCAATTCCACTTTTCGTTGCCTTTTCCTCACTTTCTCTTTTACAAAACACCTTACAGTCCTCTAATTTTACAGTTGGTGACAGATTCAATCATATCTTCCAGAGTAGTACTCTTATCATAGTACTTTTTGCGTAACTCAGTCTTGAATTTCCTCCATGGACCAGCCGTTGAATTCAGAATAGTTTCCTTGGATGTCTCAGGTAGACTATATTCTTCCTGGAAAGCCACAACCAATTAATGGATTACTGATTTCAGAACACACCTAAAAGAAGTAACTAAAGAGGGACAAGAGTTTTGTACCTTGAGGGTATTCCATACATCATCCTTATATTTTTGAGGTACTATGTTCCAGCTTTCGTATGAAATAGGCACATGTGTACGAACCAAGGTGCCCCTCTGGTGCCCCTCCGGTGACCAAGTTGTGTGCAGTTCTTGGAAATTGGTTGTCCATACTCATTGACCTCAACTGGTTCTGCAATGACCTGTAAAATACCAAACATCATAATAAGAAATGTTACACAAGGTAAAACAGAACACAATTACCTGAAACCTCAAAAATAAACAATTTGAAGAAAAAGCATTTCATTGATGGATAACAAACATAATACATCACAATGGTAACATCCCTTTCAGTTCAAACTACAAAATCAATACACACAAGCTTTTGAAAATTCTCATTGTCAGTAAGAATTGACTGATAAGTCATAGGAACTTCAACTTTATCTACTGAGGATTTTAATCCCTGATGTCCATGAAACACCACCCACCATCCCTCCTCATATATATCCTTCGAGTAGAAAACTTGAGTCGCTTCAGATGCAAGGATAAATGGCTCATCCACCACACTACTTCTGCTTTTCATTTTCGACAAGTTGACCTTTATAACCTTTGAAATTGTATCAACTTTGCACGTATTCTTATCAGCAACCCTAACCCAATCACAATAAAAAATAGTTTCTTCAAATTCAATGTAATTCAAGCTGATAATCTCTTTAATGACTCTGTAATATGTTATTTCTGCTTCCTCGATCGACTTCGCTTGCAGTCGTGTAACAACTTTCATTGACACACCATTGTTTTGTGATGCATGATTTGCCTCACAATCTACTGTGCTAAAAGTAAATCCGTTGACTAGGTATTTCCTATGCGATTGTGCCTTGAAGATAGATCCTTGCACAAGTCTCCAAAGTGTTGAATCAGTATCATCGGCTTTTAACAACTGTAATTAAAAGAGCATGCCATAGTTAATTTCATAACCAAAACCATAACAATTTTATCGCAAACAACTACAAAAAGCTTTCCAGAAACATGTTACCTCGTCACACAACCATATATGGAAATTCTTTGAGGTCTGTTGGATCGAAAAATTACTCTGTACATAAGAGTCATACTTCCTACAACCAAATACCAAAGAGAATACTATCAGATCGACGTAAACCTAACAATTAAACAATTCAAGGTAAATGACGAATGAATCAATGTAACCGTAGTGTATGCTGTTGATGGAAACTGAATCAACAGAAACTTTGGCATATTACATGACTTTTTCAAATCCAATTTGAAGAAGTAAAAATTCATCAGGCCAGAAGAAACAATAATAAGTTAAACACATAAAATTTACCTTTTCCTTTCTTTTATTCCGACATACTAAGATAGGATCCAGCTGCAAGCTTGTTCAAACTGTTCTCTACTTAAAGTGATACCCCTTGATTTAGTTAGAGGCATCTCATCGGAAAAGTCAGTGTCATCATCCAAAAAAGCTTGTCGAGTATGTTTATGAGTACCATTACCATCATCTGAAATACCTTCCATAAGGTATAAGCTAGCTTCTCGCAATGAATACCCTCTTGCAATGCACCCCTCTATGTACCTTCTATTGCGCACCAACCCTATAAAACCTTTCATTAACCTACACAGAAAAATAGATACTTAAGCTTGAAGAAGGACTTTCAATGCTGCAAAATAGATACTTATATGCCATCTCAATACAGGAACTAACCAAGTTCCATGTTAGAGTTGCAGCTGGTTTATGCCAAATTGGCGAGTGCAGGAACAAAGTTTTCAACTAAAAAATAAATTCAATTCCAAGGAAAACATAGAAGATGCAATAGCAATGAACGATTATAAAGACTATGATAAGGATAAAATCAATTCTCAACTTATAAAGGCAATAACTAAATACAACCTATGTTTGATTCAATACAACCTAGACTAAATTCAATCGGGACTTTCATGTGTTGTGACTAAATGCAACCCGATCTTTATTTCTGCCCAAATACAACCTAGACCTCAGCATCTGATAACTTCACAACATAAAAGAGAGGGAGATATTGTATTATTCAGTTGGATAGATGATTTTAATGAACTTTATATGCCAAAGGTTCCTTGCTACATGAACAAAACTCAAACCCCATGGTTGCATCTTCCATTATAACACCAAACAAACATTTTCCTGTCAACAAAAATTAACAATCAACTCTTTCTCTTGAAGTCATGATATGTTAATAAATAAAAACAAAACCTACCAAAGCACAAGGAGACGACATGAGAAAGCGATACATAAGAAGGCTTAATTGTTATTGACTCATGGGTTGTATTTAACCATTTTCTAAATTAAAAGTGAAATAGATACCAACGTAAAATGAAGGTTGTATTTAAACAACAAAGTCAAGTGGGCAATTTACCTCTCAAAGGGGTACATCCACCTAAATCTGACCGAACTTGTTAGAGCATTGCTCGGTCGAACTCGCATGCGTTGCTATCTCAAGCATGTTTGTCAATGTTAGTGATCAAAACTATAAGTCTTGATTTATAGTCTACTATAGATAAGGTCTCGGACTAGGATATAAAGTGTAGTTGAGCTCAAGAACTCCATGGAAATCATCATACAAGATGAAGAACTACTCAAGGAACTGGTGGAACTTCATCGAATAAAAGGTATGTGGAGACTTGAACTTATCTATCACTCAAAAGTATATTTATCTCCTATCTTGAGACAAAAGTCGTTTTTCTATATAGGCTTTGATTAAAAACATTTGGTATTTCGAGCCAAGTTTATCTCGCCTATCTATTTCTCAAAATATGTGTTGGTAAGATTTCGCTTTAGCCAAGTTCATCTTTACCTAGTGACGAAAGTCATGTTATGTTTCAATCACTTTGAAAATTTCTCTGACGAAAAATGGTTTATGAATAACAACTATATAACGTCCTCTGAGAGTGTTTCAATGATTGAAATGAGAGTTTAGATTATATAACCAATGATGGATATAAGCATTGTTGTGGAAACACATATATGTATAAGTCCTTATTCCTTGAACCGAAGTTTGCGAACTTTGTTGATCAAGAGAACCGAAATAGTGGCGTGAGCTAAGTCCGCGAACCTAGTCCGCGAACTGGCGGAAGTTCTCGACCCGAAAAAATATGCTGGAGTTTATGAACTCCTTCCGGGAACTTAAGTCCGCGAACCCATTCCGGGAACTTGAGTTGGTTATATCTAAAAACAATTGTTCTTGAACTCATGTTTATATAAACTAAGGAATGCTTTTGCAAACCTTGGATATAAAGTTTATGAACCGATTCGAGTGAATCAAATCGTTTTTGCTTCGATTGTGTCTTGTGTAGTTACATAAGATCTAAGCAATTGAACAACTCTCTAACTAGTTCATTTGAGTCATTTGAACTAGTTTTGGTGAAGAAGAATATGGTTGATATGAAATTGCTCATATGGATAACCATTTGGTTAACTATTGTTGAACCAACAAATGTAAAAGTTTGGGTACAGTTACACAAGCCTAAAACGTGCATTTCTTTTGTGTGTAACAAGCTAAGTTTTTGATCCAACGATTGAAAGATATTAGCTTGAATGTAATCAGGTTTTCATCTAACGGTGAATTTGAATGCTTTGTTACAAAGCTAACATTGATTCCAAACCCTGATTTGGAAGACTATATAAGGGAGAACTCTAGCAACTGGGAAACCTATTCCCCACACTTTACGTGTGATACTATTTGTGCTAAGCTAGAGTCGATTCTCCTTTAACCTTTGGTTTCTTCTTCTAAACCAGGTTAACGACTTAAAGACTTCATTGGGATTGTGAAGCCAAACCGATACTACTTTCTCGTAGTTGTGTGATCTGATCTTGCCATTTTCTATCGTACGAGTTCAATAGAAAGAATTGGCTTGAGATTATATCTCCGATAGGGAAAGATAAAGAGTAATCACAAACATATTCGTCTCATCATTTGTGATTCCACAATATCTTCTTTCGCCACGTCGATTAAGATTATTGTGAGGTGATTGATAATACTAGGCTGTTCTTCGGGAATATAAATCTGGGTTATCAATTGGTTTCTGTTCACCTTGATTTATCAAAAAACGGAACAAAAACTTGTGGGTATTTCTGTGGGAGACAGACTTATCTATTACCGTAGACTTTTCTGTGTGATACTTATTTGTTTGTTAAAGTCTTCGACTTTGGGTCGTAGAAACTCTTAGTTGTGGGTGAGATCAGCTAAGGGAATCAAGTGCATAGTATCCTACTGGGATCAGAGACGTATGAGCATAACTGTACCTTGGATCAGTGTGAAATTGATTGGGGTTCTACTACAGTCCAGACCGAAGTTTGTTTGGAGTAGGATAGTGTCTGTAGCGGCTTAATACAGTGTATGTTCAATCTGGACCAGGTCCTGGGGTTTTTCTGCTTTTGCGGTTTCCTCGTTAACAAAATTCTGATGTCTGTATTTATTTATATTCCGCATATATTTTGTTATATAATTGAAATATCACAGGTTGTGCGTTGTTCAATCAATTAGAATATCCGACCTTTTGGTTGTTGATTTAAATTGATTGACACTTGTATATTGGTCTTTGGTACCATCCAAGTTATCTCTCTAGTATTTGATAAAGTCACGCAGATTTCTATTTGCTTGAGTATATATCAAATCGAGAGATTGAGATATAAACTCTTTGATATAATTTTTATCTAGATTGAGTCTGACTGTCTAGTTGATTCTCTAGAAAGTATATTGGAGTTTGTCCATATAGATTGCTAAGCGAAATATCGGGTGTGGTTGTTGTACCCCCGCTTTTTCAATTGGTATCAGAGCAGGCAAACACATTTTAGACCTTACAAGTCTGTGTTTGTAGCGATCTGACTCTATGGACATGAGTAGTATCTTATAAATGCGTCACTAGAAATAAAAGTTCTGTCTCGTCTACTTCTATTAAAGAGAAAGATTTTTCAATCTCAAATATAAAAGAACCTTGTGTTCAAACAAGATAGACAGGCTCCTACATGCGTTTTTCCGATTACCCTTCAAAATAGTCTATCTCTCTAAATGAACGGGAAACAGCTGAAGAGAATAACTTGATTCTTAATCTTGATAGAATCCAAGATGATAGATTTAATCGGTTAAAACATCATGTCGATGTTCTTCTTGGTGTAGTAAGGAACTGCAATACTGAAGGTCACTCTTCACGTATGGTTCTCGAGGAAAGCCTCAAAAAGGATGCTTTGGAAATAGAACACCGCTTGAGTAAACTCTCTATTCAAGGATGCTCTAAGCAGTCTAATATACCAAGTACTTCTTCTACGACTGAAAACGTTCCAGCTCCAGAAGTAAAATCGGAATCTCTTCCATTCAGAAAAAATGTGTCTGAAATCCCCATTAATCAAGGATGTTCCACATCACATGGAAGTAAGAAACCTCCTAACGAGGTTGTTTGTGATCAGAAAGTATCCCTCTTTTGCGAAACAAAAGGTTCTGCTAACCAAAAAGGAATATCTAATTTGAATAAAAATTCCCTTGTTCAACTTCAACGCACCTTGTGAAAAAACGGGGGTCTAACAACACCACCCAATATTTCACTTAGCAATCTGTATGGAAAAACTCGAATATACTTTTAATAGAATCAACAAGACTCATTCAACTAAAAGTATATCAACGAGTTTATATCTCTTTTCTTGATTTGATTTACTCAAGCATGAACTGCGAGTTCTAATCAAATGCAAGGAATAACTTGGATGGTACCAAAGACCAATATCCAAGGATCAATCAATGACAATCAACAACCAAAGGTTGGATTACTCTAATTGATGATTTAACGCACAACCTGTATTATTTCAATTATAAAGACAAAACAATATAATGCGGAAATTGAAATAACACATACACCAGAAATTTTGTTAATGAGGAAACCGCAAATGCAGAAAACCCCCGGGACCTAGTCCAGATTGAACACACATTGCATGAAGCCGCTACAAACACTAGCCTACTCCAAGCTAACTTCATACTGGATTGTAGTTGAACCCCAATCAATCTCCTACTGATCCAAGGTACAGTTATGCTCCTACGCATCTGATCCCAGCAGGATACTGCGCACTTGGTTCCCTTAGATGATCTCACCCATGACTAAGAGTTTCTACGACCCAAAATCGCAGGCTTTGACAATAAACAAATCTGTCTCACACAGACAAGTCTATCAAAGGATTAATATGTCTCCCACAGATAAACCCTAAAGGTTTTGTTCCGTATTTTGATAAAAATCAAGGTGAACAGGAACCAATTGATAATCCGGTCTTATATTCTCGAAGAACAACCTAGAGTTATCAATCACCTCACAACAATCTTAATCGTATGGTAGCGAAACAAGATGTTGCGGAATCAAAAAAAATGAGAAGAAGATGTTTGTGATTACTTTTTATATCTTACCTATCAGAGATATCAATCTCAAGCCAATCAATCTGATTGTACTCGTACGATAGAAGATGCAAGATCAGATCACACAATTACGATAAAAGTAGTATCGGCCTGGCTTCACAATCCCAATGAAGCCTTTAAGTCGTTAACCTGGTTTTAGAAGAAGAAAACCAAAGGTTAAAGGAGAATCGACTCTAACACGCAAACTAGTATCACACTAATGTGTGGGGGTTAGTTTTGCACAATACTAGATGTCTCCTTTATATAGTCTTTCAAATCAGGGTTTGCAATCAATGTAATATTAATAACAAAGCATTCAATACTCACCGTTAGACGAAAACCTGATTTATATTCAAGCTAATATTTCTCAACCGTTAGATCGAAAACTTAGCTTGTTACACACACTTGACTATGCACGCATCTAGGTTTGTCAACCGTACCCAAACGTATGCACTTGTTGGTTCAACAATAGTTAACCAAAAGGTTAGGCGTATGAGTATTTCATATCAACCATGTTCTTCTTCACCATAACTAGTTCAAATTACTTCAAATGAACTAGTTAGAGAGTTGTTCAACTGCAAGGAAATCTTATGTACTACACAAGACACAATTGAAGCAAAGATGATTTTATTCACTTGAATCGGTTCATGAAATTTTATAGCCACGGTTTGCAAACTGCATTCCTTAGTCTTTTTAAGTTTAGGTTCAGAAATCATCTTCAGATATATAACCTTCTCAAGTTCACAGACTAGGTTCGCGGACTTAAGTTACCGGGCAGAGTGTACAAACTCCAGCAGAAATTCTCGGGTATGAGAACTTCGACGGTTCGAGGACTGGGTTCGCGGACTTATCTTCATGCAAATAGTTTGTCAACTCCAGCAGAAATTCTCGGGTTTGAGAACTTCGGCAGTTCGTGGACTGAGTTCGCAGACTTGGCTCACGCCATTCTTCCGGTTCTCTTGATCAACAAAGTTCGTAAACTTTGGTTCAAGGAATAAGACATATACATAAATATGTTTCCATAACAATTCCCACCGTTTGTTATGTAATCTAAATTATCATTTCAATCATTGAAACATTCTTAGAGGACGTTATATAGTTGTTACACCATTTCTCGTCAAAGCAATTTTCAAGATGATTGAAACATATCATGACTTTCGTCACATGGTAAATATAAACTTGATCGAAGCGAAAATCTTACTAACACATATTTCGAGATATAGATAGGCGAGGTATACTCAGCTCGAAATACCAAATGTGTGTAATCCAAGTCTATATATATAACATACGACTTCTTGTCTCAAATAGTAGGAGATAGAGTAGATATACATTTGAGTGATAGATAAGTTCAAGTCTTCACATACCTTTTTGTCGAGAAGTTCCACCAGTTCCTTGAGTAGTTCTTCTACTTGTATGATGAACCGCCATGAAGTCCTTGATCTCAACCTTACTTTCTATCCTAGTCCGAGACTTAGATATAATAGACTAGAAATCAAGACTTATAGTTTTGATCACTAACATTGACAAACATGCTTGAGATAGCAACGCATGCGAGTTCGACCGAGTAATGCTCTAACAATCTCCCCCTTTGTCAATTTTAGTGACAAAACTATCAATACATATGGAATACAAAAAAGATAAAGAAACTTTAGTAGCTCCTATTCCACATGTCTAATCTTCAACATTCCTCGAAATCTTCATCACTTCCAAGTACTCCAATGATCCCAAAGGTTGTAAGTTTAGCATCACCGTTCTTGAAGATCCGTAGCTATAACAATGAGAAAACATAGTTCTCGATCATTGTTATACAATGTCATAGTATTATTACACAGCGTCAAAGTTCAATTGTATCACAAATTCAACAATAATACTATGGTGATATGTATCACTCCCCCATAGTCAATACTCCATCTCACATGGAAACCACTCCCCCTTACATAATGGTCCGAGAACCATATGTATTTGTAGTATGAACTACATATTAATTCTCCCCCTTTTTATCAATAAAATTGGCAAAGGTACAAGAACATGATCATAATGAAATTTCCGAGAGAGACATTTCATGACAAAAGGAAAAAAATACATACCAACTAATTTAGAAACAATCATAAAGCCGAAGCTAAATGCATTCATCAAGGAGTTTAAAGATACAAGATAACCCCTCTAAAATTCCACAGCCGCACAACCCTCAAGATATGACCATTAAGCACAAGTTCAAAAGAACTCTCCCCCATTTGATGTCATTCCCGAAAGAACAACAAGAGCGACCTTAATTTCAAACGAAAAGAAGGAATTTATTGGACACCAAAAACCATGAGAACGATTTTCTATATCCAAAAAACTCAATAAAATTAATCAAAGTAAACCCATGATTAATTTAATCGGAATACACAATCAAATTAAACACATGAGGTGATCAATTCAATAGATTATGCTCAACATAAGAGAACTTATGGAGACACGAAAATATTCAACTAGATTAATTACAAGAGATCCCATAGTTAATCTAATTGGAATACACAACCAAAATAATCATAAAAGTAATCAATTTAGTTGTCATTTGTTTTGCTCGACATAAGAAAACTTACGGAGCAATAACTTAATAACCAAACAAGATTATTAATTTAGTTCAATATGCTCGACATAACATATCTCACGGAACACCAACTAAGCTAAAAGATCAACTTGGTTGTGTAGTGCTCAACATAAGATACATTATGGAGCCTCACAGTACTACATAAAATATGGATCAGGGATAATCAATACTGTGGAATACACAAGGATTAATTCTATCTTCAATTACTATTTGCATAACGACAATTAATAGACATAATCCTTGAAAACAAAAGATTTTAACCTATCTTATATCAAATGTTTGACAATATAGGCTTAACTTTTGTATTTGTCAAAAGTCCATTCATTCTTTTACCAGTACGTCAATACCGATCACGAACGACTTTACTTGTGACAAAGTATGGGACAAACATAGTTCACGGTCGTAAACACAAATATCCCATAAAAAATTGCAATATAACAAATCATAAAGATTAATACTGCAACAAACATCATCCTCCAAATATTTTTAGAATTTAATACCAAATAAACCTAAAAACGAACAAGAAGATGAAACATAATAGCTATGTGTAGTCACAATCATTGCTATTCAAAGCACTAGTTATTCTTCCAACTAAACCAAAAAGAAGACATACTAGGAAACAATGTATTTGAGAAATTCCTTATCATTCCCGAACTCCTTGTCGTCAACAGCCATTTGAATATAAGGTTCGTGGAGGAAGGAGTTAATACCAACAAACTGTCTTGGCTGATGATGTCGAACCAGGGCCTTCTGAATTTCCAAAGATCTTAAAACACAAGACTTATTTCACTAATCTCCTTTCTTACTTCCTTCAACTCATCAAGAATATCGGAAAAATTCTGAAAGTTAGAAGGGACAGCCCTTGGCTTTCTTGTATTCCTCCTCTTTCTTTTCAAGGAAGGAGTTACTGGAGATTTATATTTTTCCTCGATTAATGGCTTAACAATCATATTGACATATTTTCCATCCAAAGACATGATGCTTAGAGAACAGTTATAAACAACTGGTTTTTGTGAGTGGAATTCACAATCTCATCAAGCAATCTTAAGATATAAAGGATATCAGAGAGGAAAAAAGAATGTAGGGTTCCCAACCTTTAAACAAGTTTGTGGACGCCCAATTATAAACCCTATAAAGAGTAGAATTTTCGATAATAACCCTTTACTTTATTTGATAGACTGGTAAAACAAACCTAAGAAAAAAAACTTTTCCTAAAGCCTGAGCGGTACACAATCTTATCTCTTTTGCTCAGGCACATGAGACAAGATTTACCAAATAACACAATTAATTTGTGCTGTGGTGAACAACAATTTGTCCATCATTTTACTCTTGAGAGGAATCCTCTGAGTTCTGTCTGTCAAAGCGATTTTACCATACCTTCTTCTCTAATGGTATTATGTTGTCTTTGGAAACCAACTTCTTATACGAAGATAAAATCCTACATACCTCAGTAATCTTCTGAGCAAGTTTAAGCTTCCTTGCCAATCGATTTGCTCTTCGTTGAAGTTTGTTGGCGTGCCTCACTTGATGTTTGTACTTGTAACATCTTGATAGTTCATAACCCTTCTGAGAACAAAACGAGCACGTAAAACTTGGATAATATTCAGGCATCTGTGGTGTGAAAGCATCCAGACACATAGTAGATCCTGAAACATTACAAACAGAGTTTCCAAAGGATGGGTCAATTGATTCTTCCAGCTTGATTGGATTCTCTTCTTCACCGAAACCATCAAGGTTGATATATGTATTTCTACAATTATCAAAATCAATATTTTCACATAGAAGACCAACACTTGATTTCCTATCTTCATCAGAATCATAGATCTCAGACATCTCATCAAGTGGTACATCAAGACCTTTGTTCCCAGTGTATTTTCTACGATTTGGGCACTCGTTTGCAAAATGACCAAAACCTTTACACTTAAAGCACTGTGGCATATCCTCGTCATCAGCCTCGTCAGTATCCCTGTTTTTAGAAGGAACGTGATTGTGAGGTTTATCTGATGACTTAGGTTTGTCTCTTGAAAACCATTTACTTCTCTTCAATAGAAGATCCCTAAACTGTCTTGTGATCAAGGAGACTGATTTTTCAAGATCTTCATCCGAAAAATAACCCTTAGACTGATCATCCTCAAAGACATAAACACTTTTACTTTTATCAAGTAATTTAATGTTCTTCTGTGCTTTAAAGGCAACTCCTTTCCGATTTTGGATGTATGCTCATGATCAAAGATCTTTAGCTTTCCAACCAATGTATTTCTGGAAAGATTATAAAGGTTATTTCCCTCAACGATGGAATGCTTCTTAGACTCGTATCTAGATGGCAGCGATCTGAGAATTTTCATCACAATGTCCTTTTCAGGAATAGTCTTACCCAATGCAAAAGATGCATTAAAAATTTCAGACACTCTGTGATTAAACTTATCAAATGTATCTTTATCTGCCATATGAAGGTTCTCCCAATTGGAATTAAGGTTCTGAAGTCTAGCTTCCTTTTCACTGGAGTTACCTTCAAATACGGTTTCTAAGATATCCGAAGCATCTTTAGACCTAGTGCAATTAGACACATGGTGCTGAAGATTTGGGGTAATGGCATGTATGATGGCGTTCAAACGGTTGTAATTTTGCTTTGCAGTAAGTATCTCGGCAGGACTATATTCACCAATATTCTTGGGAATGTTTACATCTCTAACTTCCAAAACGGGAGCATCATTGGCATAACAACATATACCCATGATTGAAAATCACGTGATTGAAGAAAATATCGCATAGCAATTTTCCACCATAAGTAATTAGAGCCATCGAAGACTGGTGGAACGTTAATAGAGATAGCACCTCTGTCCATAGAGTCAGATTGCTACAAACACAGACTTGTAAGGTCTTGAACGTGTTTGCCTTCTCTGATACCAATTGAAAAAGCGGGGGTCTAACAACAACACCCAATATTTCGCTTAGCAATCTGTATGGACAAACCCGAATATACTTTTAAGAGATTCAACAACACTCAATCAATTAAAAGTATATCAACGAGTTTATATCTCTCTTCTTGATTTGATTTACTCAAGTAGCAACGGCGAGTTCTAATCAAATGCAAGGAATAACTTGGATGGTTCCGAAGACCAATATTCAAGGATCAATCAATGACAATCAACCTAATTGATGATCTAACGCACGATCTGTATTATTTCAATTATAAAGATAAAACAATATAATGCGGAAATTGAAATAACACAGACACCAGAAATGTTGTTAAAGAGGAAACCGCAAATGCAGAAAGACCCCGGGACCTAGTCCAGATTGAACACACACTCTATTAAGCCGCTACAGACACTAGCTTACTCCAAGCTAACTTCGGACTGGACTGTGGTTGAACCCTAATCAATCTCCCACTGCTCCAAGGTACAGTTATACTTCTACGCCTCTGATCCCAGTAGGATACTGCGCACTTAATTCCCTTAGCTGATCTCACCCATAACTAAGAGTTGCTAGGACCCAAAATCGCAGGCTTTGACAATTAACAAATCTGTCTCACACACACAAGTCTATAAAAGGATCAATCTGTCTCCCACAGATAATAATCAAGGTGAACAGGAACCAATTGATAACCCGGTCTTATATTCCCGAAGAACAGCCTAGAGTTATCAATCACCTCACAACAATCTTAATCGTATGGTAGCGAAACAAGATGTTGCAGAATCACAAACAATGAGACGAAGATGTTTGTGATTAATTTTTATATCTTTCCTATCGGAGATATCAATATCAATCCAATCAATCTGTTTGTACTCGTACGATAGAAGATACAAGATCAGATCACACAACTACGATAAAAGTAGTATCGGTCTGGCTTCACAATCCCAATGAAGTCTTTAAGTCGTTAACCTGGTTTTAGAAGAAGAAAACCAAAGGTTAAAGGAGAATCGACTCTAGCACGCAAACTAGAATCACACGTAAGGTGTGGGGATTAGTTTTTCACAATACTAGATGTCTCCTTTACATAGTCTTTCAAATCAGGGTTTGCAATCAATGTTATCTTAGTAACAAAGCATTCAATATTCACCGTTGGATGAAAACCTGATTTAGATTCAAGCTAATATTTCTCAAACGTTAGATCGAAAACTTAGCTTGTTACACACTCTTGACTATGCACGCATCTAGGTTTGTTAACCGTACCCAAACGTATGCACTTGTTGGTTCAACAATAGTTAACCAAAAGGTTAGGCGTATGAGTATTTCATATCAACCATGTTCTTCTTCACCATAACTAGTTCAAATGACTTCAAATGAACTAGTTATAGAGTTGTTCAATTGCAAGGAAATCTTATGTACTACACAAGACACAATTGAAGCAAAGATATTTTTATTCACTTGAATCGGTTCATGAACTTTTATATCCACGATTTGCAAACTGCATTCCTTAGTCTTTTTAAGTTTAAGTTCATAAATCATCTTCAGATATATAACCTTCTCAAGTTCGCAGACTAGGTTCGCGGACTTAAGTTACCGGGCATAGTTTACAAACTCCGACAGAAATTCTCGGGTATGAGAACTTCGCCGGTTCGCGGACTGAGTTCGTGGACTTAGTTTCACGCAAGTAGTTTACAAACTCTAGCATAAATTCTCGGGTTTGAGAACTTCGGCAGTTCACAGACTTGGCTCACACCATTCTTCCGGTTCTCTTGATCAACAAAGTTCGCAAATTTTGGTTCAAGGAATATGACTTATACATAAATGTGTTTCCACAAAAATGATTATGTCCACCACTGGTTATGTAATCTAAACTCTCATTTCAATCATTGAAACATTCTTAGAGGACGTTATATAGTTGTTACACCATTTCTCGTCAAAGAAATTTTCAAGATGATTGAAACATATCATGACTTTCGTCGCATGGTAAAGATAAACTTGATCGAAGCGAAAAGCTTACCAACACATATTTCGAGATATAGATAGGAGAGGTATACTCGGCTTGAAATACCAAATGTGTATAATCCAAGTCTATATATATAGCATACGACTTCTTGTCTCAAAGAGTAGGAGATAGAGTAGATAGACTTTTGAGTGATATATAAGTTCAAGTCTTCACATACCTTTTTGTCAAGAAGTTCCACCGGTTGCTTGAGTAGTTTTTCTACTTGTATGATGAATCGCCATGAAGTCCTTGAGCTCAACTACACTTTCTATCCTAGTCCGAGACTTAGCTATAATAGACTAGAAATCAAGACTTATATATTTGATCACTAACATTGATAAACATGCTTGAGATAGCAACGCATGCGAGTTCGACCGAGCAATGCTCTAATACCTTGGACTTAATTCTCAAAGGTGTAACTGGCATTCGTATGTCTAAACCTGTTGGATTTTGTACTTACCCTGTGTATGTTACCAGGAAGGTCAGTTCGATGAGTTCCTCAAATGCTCTGAAGTAGAATAGAAGTCTTAACAAGAATCGACTAAGGAAAGATCAAGTCGTTTCCGCTGGAAACAACATTACCCTTGATGTGAACGAAATCCCAGGAGAAAGAAGAAAAATTGATGATATGAGAAATAACCTGATGGAGATAATTTAAGGGTATAAAGAAATTGTCGACAGCTTGTCGTCCTCCTCAAGTCAAAATTCTTTTGGTAAGAACTCAAACTATGTCTCGTATTTTGATGACAGTAATTTTATGATAATTTCTCACATCAAACTGGATCCCTCTCTAGATTCAGAATGAAAAAGAGACTCGATCATAAACACAATTCTTTTAATGATCTCAGAGCTCATATTTGTGCTAATTAATCACAAGGGTTAAAGAACTTACTCATAAAAATCATGTTGAGTAAGATGTGTCAATTTTCAGGTATATTGTTAGCATACTACTTCGGTTTAGTGAAGTTATTTTCTTATCGTCTATAGCTAAACTACTGGTCTGCAGAAATGGTTGCTTAATTATTTTATATCTTTTTTGTCGATCGTTTTTTTTATAAAAAAAAATTATAAAAAAAAAGGTTTTTTTTATATATAAAGCTTTTCTTTGGGTCAGGTTGTGGTCGTACAGGTACCCCTGTTACTATTACGAATCAATTCTTAGAAACCCCAAAAGCCACCTTCCCTAAGAAACCATCTAAATACAAAACCATTGAGTCACGTTTCCGTACTCTAGGTTATTTTGGTTTATCAAGAATGTCGTCCTCTTCACGAGCTTGTGGTTTTGCTAAAGGCTTTCTTGATAAAGGTATTGGTTTGTAGTCCAAAGGGAGGAAGAAAAGAACTCTTGTTGAATATGATCATCCTAATGCCTCATGTTACCATGCCTACACACATGAGGATGTTGAGAAAGGGGATATGGTTTCTGCTGAAGTGGTTCATGATTTTCTTAAATACTTTGAGGAATCAAAACGTCAGCTTGTTGATACTTTGAAAAATCTTTATGTTTTAGGAACTGATTTAAAAGAGGTTACCTCTAACCTTGGCCTCATACAAGATCACATCAATTATCTTCTCAAAGAGTATCTCTTCCCCGAAGATACAACGGATGGTGTCAATCACAAGCTCAAAGACCTTAAGACTCATGAGGATTCTGAATCGTCTTCCTGACTTCTGTTCGTGTCCGTCTTTGGCATAAGAGTCTGGTTTTTATTTAGCTTGTTTATCTTTACTAGTAAATCTTCTATTTTCTTATTTCTTTTAGAAGAATAACTAGGGTTTGGAATAGCCATAATTGTGTTTACACATAGCTATGTCCAACGTTTTCATCTTCATGTTTTCAGATTTATTGGTTTAAATTCTAAATTTGTTTGGAAGATAATTTTTGCAGTATTAATCTTTATGCTTTTATATATTGCAATTTTTGATGGGATATGTGTGTTTGCGTCCGTGAACTATTATTGTACCATATCTTGTCAAAAGTAAAGTCTTTCGTAAGTCGATATGCATGTATTGATAAAAGAATGAATAGACTTTTGAAAAATACAAAAGTTAAGCCTATTATGTCATTATTTGATAGAAGATAGGATGAACTTTTGTTTTTCAAGGATTATGTCTATTGAATGTCGTTATGCAAATAGTGATGGAAAATATAATGAGTTCTTGCTTATTCCACGATATTAGGTCGATCTCCGATCCACAATTTTTGTGTATATAGTGTGTTGTTCCATAAGGTGTCTTATGTTGATCTTTATCAACTGAGTTGATTATTTTCTTATGATTAGATTAGTTGTTGCTCCGTGAGGTACTTTATGTCGAGCATGACCAATTAAATTGATTACTTTGTGATTAGTTTGGTTGTGTATTCCGATTAAATTAATCATGGGTTCTTTTGTGGTTAATTTAATTGAGTTTTTGGATTCAAATTCATACTTGTATGTTATTTGTTATGTCCAAAAAAATCTTTCTTTTCTTTCGAAATTAAGGTCGCTCTTGTTGTTCTTTCGGCAATGACATTTTATGGGGGAGAGTTCTTAATTGAAATTGTTCTTAATTGCCAAATCTTTGTGGGGAGTGCGGCTGTGGAATATTATAGGGGTTATCTTGTATCTTTAAACTCCTTGATGAATGCATTTAGCTTCGGCTTTATGATTGCATCTAAACAAGATGATATATGCTTATTTTTGGTCATGAGACATCTCTTTCATAAATTTCATTAGGATCCCGTTTTCGTACATTTGCCAATTTTATTGACAAAAGAGGGAGAATTAATATGTAGTTCACACTACAAGTACATATGGTTTTCGGATCATTATGTAAGAGGGAGTGGTTTCCATGTGAGATGGAGTATTGACTAAGGGGGAGTGATACATATCACCATAGTATTGTTGTTGAAGTTGTGATACAATTAAACTTTGACGCTGTGTAATGATACTATGACACTGTATAACAATGATTGGGAACTCTTGTTTTCTCGTTGTTATAGCTACGGATTTTCAACAATGATGATGCTGAACTTACAACCTTTGGGATCATTGGAGTACTTGGAAGTGACGAAGATTTCGAGTAATGTTGAAGATTAGACATGTGGAATAGGAGCTACAAAAGTTAATTTATTTTGTATTCCATATGTATTGATAGTTTTGTCACTAAAATTGACAAAGTGGGAGATTGTTAGAGCATTGCTCGGTCGAACACGCATGCGTTGCTATCTCAAGCATGTTTGTCAATGTTAGTGGTCAAAACTATAAGTCCTGATTTCTAGTCTACTATAGCTAAGGTCTCGGACTAGGATAGAAAGTGTAGTTGAGCTCAAGAACTCCATGGAAATCATCATACAAGACGAAGAACTACTCAAGGAACTGGTGGAACTTCATCGACTAAAAGGTATGTGGAGACTTGAACTTATCTATCACTCAAAATTCTATTTATCTCCTATCTTGAGACAAAAGTCATTTTGCTATATAGACTTTGATTATACACATTTGGTATTTCGAGCCGAGTTTATCTCGCCTATCTATTTCTCTATATATGTGATGGTAATCTTTCGCTTTAGCCAAGTTCATCTTTACCAAGTGACGAAATTCATGTTATGTTTCAATTACTTTGAAAATTGCTCTGATGAAAAATGGTTGGTGAATAACAACTATATAACGTCCTCTGAGAATGTTTCAATGATTGAAATGAGATTTTAGATTATATAACCAATGATGGATATAAGCATTGTTGTGGAAACACATATATGTGTAAGTCCTTATTCATTGAACCGAAGTTTGCGAACTTTTTTGATCAAGAGAATCGAAATAGTGGCGTGAGATAAGTCCGCAAACTCAGTCCGCGAAACCAGTCCGCGAACTGGCGGAAGTTCTCGACCCGAGAAAATCTGCTAGAGTTTGTGAACTCCTTATGGGAAATTAAGTCCGCAAACCCAGTCCGCGAACTTGAGTTGGTTATATCTAAACGATTGTTCTTGAACTCATGTTTACATAAACTAAGGAATGCTTTTGCAAACCGTGGCTATAAATTTCATGAACTGATTCGAGTGAATTAAATCGTTTTTACTTCGATTGTGTCTTGTGTAGTTAAATAAGATCTAAGCAATTGAACAACTCTCTAACTAGTTCATTTGAGTCATTTGAACTATTTATGGTGAAGAAGAATATGGTTGATATGAAATTGTTCATATGGCTAACCATTTGGTTAATTATTGTTGAACCAACAAATGTACAAGTTTGGGTACGGTTACACAAACCTAAAACGTGCATTTCTTTTGTGTGTAACAAGCTAAGTTTTCGATCCAACGGTTGAAATATATTAGCTTGAATATCTAATCTGGTTTCATCTAACGGTGAATATTGAATGCTTTGCTACCAAGCTAACATTTATTGCAAACCCTGATTTGAAATACTATATAAGGGAGAACTCTAGCAACTGGGAAACCTAATCCCCACACTTAACGTATGATACTAGTTGTGCTAAGATAGAGTCAATTCTCCTTTAACCTTTGGTTTCTTATTCTAAACCAGGTTAACGACTTAAAGACTTATTGGGATTGTGAAGCCATACCGATACTACTTTCTCGTAGTTGTGTGATCTGATCTTGCCATTTACTATCGTACGAGTTCAATTGAAAGAATTGGCTTGAGATTATGTCTCTGATAGGGAAAGATAAAAAGTAATCACAAACATCTTCGTCTCATCGTTTTTCATAATATCTTCTTTCGCTGCGTCGATTAAGATTATTGTGAGGTGATTTATAATACTAGGTTGTTCGTCGGGAATATAAGTCCGGGTTATCAATTGGTTCATGTGATTTATCAAAAGACGGAATAAAACTCGTAGGTATATTCATGGGAGACGGATTTATCTATTACCGTTGACTTTTCTGTGTGATACAAATTTGTTTATTAAAGTCTTCGACTTTGGGTCGTAGCAACTCTTAGTTGTGGGTGAGATCAGCTAAGGGAATCAAGTACGTAGTATCCTGCTGGTATCAGAGACATAGGAGCATAACTGTACCTTGGATCAGTGTGAGATTGATTGGGGTTCAACTACAGTCCAGACCGAAGTTAGTTTGGAGTAAGCTAGTGTCTGTAGCGGCTTAATACAATGTATGTTCAATTTGGACTAGGTCCCGGGGTTTTTCTGCATTTGTGGTTTCCTCGTTAACAAAATTCCGGTGTCTGTTTCCGCATTAGATTTTGTTATATAATTGAAATATCACAGGTTGTGCGTTGTTCAATCAATTAGAATATCCGACCTTTTGGTTGTTGATTTAAATTGATTGAAACTTGGATATTGGTCTTTGGTACCATCCAAGTTATCTCTCTAGTATTTGATAAAGACTCGCAGATTTCTATTTGCTTGAGTATATATCAAATTGAGAGATTGAGATATAAACTCTTTGATATACTTTTTATCTAGATTGAGTCTGACTGTCTAGTTGATTCTCTAGAAAATATATTGGAGTTTTTTCATACATATTGCTAAGCGAAATATTGGGTGTGGTTGTTGTACCCCCGCTTTTTCAGGACTGCAAATTAACTCTTCATCCACCAAATGGATCATCAGATGGATACTTATCACGAAGATCGATGAAGGAAAGTATTTCTCTAAAACACATATTGCTTCCACCAGACTAGCTTTCGCTTGTATAAGATGGTCTCTGTTTATAACCTTCGCGCATAATATGTTAAAAATAAACTAATCCGGATAAGAGCAACTCGTAGATCTTTAGGTAATGAAGTCGCAATATGAACCAGCAACGGAAACAGATATTGCATCATGACATGGTAGTCATGATACTTGATATTCTTCAGCTCTGGTGGACTAATGCTCACGCTGTTGCGAAGATTGGAACAAAAATTAGAAGGCACCCTTAAGTTCTTCAGGACTGTACAAAAAGCAATTTTTTTATATTTTGATAAGGAAAAGGATCCATCTTCCATTGTTGTTTTACCAGTCTTGTCATCCTCTTTCAACCATAACTGCTTCTTAATCCCCATAGCTTGCATATCCTTACGTGCATTATGACCATCTTTTGACTTACTATTTCCCATTACAGTGTTAACAATGTGCTCAATTATATTCTTCTCGGTATGCATAACATCTGTACAATGTCGGACAACGTTCGATCCCCAATATGGAAAATCATAAAAAATGGACCTTCGAGAAAATAGTTTGTGCTCCGAAACTTCTTCATAAACATTCCCTTAAGCTCCCCTTTTACGTTTCTTTGCTGGTAGTTTACCCTTACCCTGTTTTCTTTTCAAGTTAGCTACTATCTCTTGACCTTGCAACCCTGTCAACGGCCATGGAGCTTTACTATGTTCTGCCTTTCCGCAGAAGTTTGTTTTATCATATCTATACTTGTGTTTGGATGGAAACCATCTTCTATGTCCCATATAACATATCTTCTTACTATACGACAGCCATTCAGAAATTATTTCTTCACCAAAAGTAGGACAACCATAATACCCATTTGTTACACATCCAGATAGAGTCCCCAATGCTGGAAAATCATGAATAGCCCACAACAATCTTGTTTTCATCAGAAATTCAGAATTAGTACGTCATAACGCCGTCATTCCATAACTCTTTCAATTCCTCTATCAATGGTTGTAAGTGGACATCAATATCTTTACCTGGTTCTCTCGGTCCTGATATCAACAAACATAACATTGAGAACTCACGCTTCATACACATCGAAGGAGGAAGGTTGTACGGACATAGAATCACCGGCCACCAGCTGTTATTAAGACCAAAACATCCATTTGGGTTGAAGCCAACGGTTGTTATCTCAAGAGTCACATTTCTTGCTTCCTTAGCAAACTCCGGACAAAAATTATCTGGAAAATGCCAAGCCGAAGAATCGACGGGATGACGCATTAGGTTGATATCTTTATGTGCTCTAGAATGCCAAAACATTTCCTCTGCTATCCATGGTATGCTATACAATTTTTTCAGCCTTGCAATTACTGGAAAATGACTTAACGTCTTCTGCGCAACTTGAGTAAGCTTTCTCTCATCATTAAAAACTCTTACGTACCGAGGTTCTTGACATGCAGGACACTTCAGCAATGAACTCTTATCCTTCCAGTACAGTATACAGTCATTTACACATGCATCATACGTTACATAATCCATCCCCATATCTTGAATCATCTTTTTGATATATGTAAACTCACATGGGAAGGTATTTTCTTCGGGAAGCAGCTCTTTCATCAATTCCAACATTGCAGTCATACCGTTATCTGAAATTCCATACTGCGTCTTTATGTTGTTCACCATTATCGTTGCATACAACGCTGACTTTCCTTTAGGATATGAAGGATGCAACGATTCTTTGGCGCGCTCAACTGTTGATTTTTTTTCTTATAACAACTGCTAGTTCCAACACTATCATCCATCCCTACTGTAACACTCTCATCCATCCCTGCTGTAACATTTTCTTCCACACCTTCAGTTGCAGGACTAACCAAATGATCTCCTTGTACTGCTTGTACTGATCCTTCCCCATGATAACGCCATGTTGTATACAACGAAAAAACACCATATTTGAGCAAATGTAATGAAATCCAACTCGGTGAATGTAACCCTTTACCATTCAAACATCGACGACAAGGGCGTGAAAATAAAGTACTTCCACCATCATTATTCTTGGTAAACTGTATAAATGACCTCACACCTTGTATATAATCTTGAGACTTTAGGGGACACTTCATCCAACTCCTACTGACATTAGATGAAATTTTCCCTTCAAAATATAGACTTTATGAGATTAAAAAATACTCTTAGTCCTAGTGGTAGGATTGCCGAAGCCCTGCAAGTTAACGACATAAAACATCCTCTCAAAGAAGAGAGAATGATTTCGCAAATCACAACCAGGACTATTATCATCATGCGAGGACCAGACTTACAAAACTTCTTAAGTATGTACAGTACATAGAAACCTAGAAAACTACCTAAGTTCAGTTCACATACCACCTAACTACTATCATGTTATATAGAATGTTAATAACAACACCAAAACATCATACATGCATCATTATGTTTAGGTTTTCCTAAGTCTATACATAATACAAAAGTAATATACACATACTAAAGAAGTGACAGACACCACAAAAAGATGTATACACTATGCACATATGAGGGCAAAAACTTTGGCACTCCAACCTCTCCACTGAAAGATACTCACTCAAGCCAAACGTATCACTCGCCTTCCTTTTCCATTAGTTCGTTCTCTCCTTCCTTTTCCTTTAGTTCGTTCACCTGGCATTAACAGGAAAGGTAATGAGCAAAGTCCACTGGAATCTTATAGTAAAAATAGTAATTACAAATAGAAATTTGAACAAAAGGGGAAAACATAATACAACTTAAACGAAAAATATCATTCCTACATTGATTCACCAAACAACTATCCTCATGAAGATCCCACCCAACCCAAGCCATGATATCAAGTGGAGTATGGTCATCCTCCACAAAAAAAGCTGAGGTACTAATACGTATCGACTAGAAATCCATAGATGTTTTAAAATCCTTCCACTATTTGGTTCATTTTAAATGCTCATCTAATTCTTAGGGGAAAAGCTCTAACAACAATTACGGGATCCCCATTCTAAATCCTATTCCTGGAAATAACGAACAAAATTTTACTAACGTCAGTTAGGCTTTGTTCATAGGGGAATTATGTTAATGTCCATTGGTTATGCATCAGCAGCTCAAACAACAAAGTGTTTCAAAATAAGTAGAAACGCTCCCCCCCTCCAAAAGCGAACGAACAACCAACGATTATTTAAGAATTTGTATAAACAGTTTTCTTGAGGATTGAATATCTATAATCGAAAAAAATAATGCAATAAATTAGCATATGCAAAATAAAAATATACCAGAAGAAAGGTAACAATGGTGGAATAGAAGAGTGCATCATGCTGTTTAATACTGGTTCACAATTTGATTTATGCTTCTAAATACATGAACTTCTCTAAATATTTAAGATAGTTCACCCATTAAGATTCTAAGAAGCAACAAAGTATGACCATACAAAACTTAGCAAAATTAAAATACAGAAAAGGAATTAAAAAAGAAGAGGCTTCAGTATTGTTATATGGACTTTTTATAACATGTAGATCAAGCAAAAATATTGATCAAAGTAATCAACCCTACACACTTTAGTCCACTTCCTGAAGCCCCGGACCCTTAATCCTATATGCAAGCTATATTAAAAGAAAGACAAGTCATCCTTAAATTCTCGCCTAGATTCTCATATCTCTTCTAATTCAACCTAATCATAAACGTAATCAACAAAAATGATGTTCCTATTATGGAATTGATTGAATATTGTTCTTCTGAAAAACTAGCTAACCTACCGATTCATAATTCCCTAATTTGAAAATCTTTGTTTACCACTCACTATTATCATGTTAATAACATCATCAAGACATCATACATGTTAAATACCAGGACTATTATCATGTTATACAGCATATATCATACAAGAAAAGAGAATAAGCTCAGTGAGAATTAATCAAGAATGTACCTTCTCAGACTTCCAAACTTATACCTTCCTAAGCTCAACTCTGATCAGTTCTTTTCAGTTCTTCAAGTTCTAACTCTGATCAGGAAGCAAATGAAATCATATTAGAACCATTAAATCAATTCATATAAACATTATCAAATAGACATTCAACATCATACTAACTGAAAATAAAACCATTAAACTAGCATAAAGAATACATCAGGCCAATGAAGATCCACTAAGATAAAAAAGCATTCATAAAAGAAATGTGAACACACGCTTATATTTACAAGAGTCGCAAAATGAGTTCACGCAAGCTATATATTGGGTACAGATGCATAAGAAAATGGATTTCTTAAGGAAATGAATATTAGTTGCTATAAATTACACTTAGTAGTTCAGTGTACGGGTTCAATCTTCAATTAAAGAAATGCCAAACTGAAACATAAGGCAGTAAAGCCAAAGCCAAGACTATTCAAAACTTAAATAAACGCCTTGCCGATGCCCAATTACTTCCATCTCCAATTCTATTGATTGTGTATGGTATACTAACCAAATCTAATCAATAACTTGTAATCTCTACAAAGATTAAGTGAACTAGAATGGTAAATTGTGTTGAAAAACAAAACTTTTTTAGAATGTTAAGCCGTCGTTACTTCTTTAGAAGAACCTACAGCTAATTCTATTTCTGAAATGACACACCTTTATTCGGTAGAAGTTGGAACTCAGCATCATCTTCTTCTTCCAAGAATCTCTCCACCTCCAGTTGTTCTTGTTAGAGCACTGCTCGGTCGAACTCGCATGCGTTGCCATCTCAAGCATGTTTGTCAATGTTAGTGATCAAAACTATAAGTCTTGATTTCTAATCTACTTATAACTATGTCTTGGACTAGGATAGAAAGTGTAATTGAGCTCAAGACTCTATGGGATCATCATACAAAGACGAAGAACTACTCAATGAACTGGTGGAACTTCATCGACTAAAAGGTATGTTGAGACTTGAACTTATCTATCACTCAAAAGTCTATCTACTTTATCTCCTATCTTGAGACAAAAGTCGTTTTGCTATATAGACTTTGATTATACACATTCGCTATTTCGAGCCGATTTTATCTCACTTATCTATTTCTCGAAATACGTGTTGGTAATCTTTCGCTTTGGGCAAGTTCATCTTTACTAGTGACGAAAGTCATTTTAAGTTTCAATTACTTTAAAATTGCTTTGACAAAAAATAGTGTGTGAACAACAACTATATAACATCCTCTAAGAATGTTTCAATGATTGAAATGAGAGTTTAGATTATATAACCATGGTTGGATATAAACATTGTGTGGTAACTCATACGTGTGTAAGTCCTTATTCCTTGAACCAAAGTAGGCGTGCTTTGCTGCTCACGAAAACCGGAACTAGAGTCCGCGTACCAAGTCTGCGTACTGTCGGAAGTTCACATCCCGTGAATTTCTTCTAGAATTTGTGAACTGAAAACAAACTTATTCCGGGTACTTAAGTCCGCGTACTAGTATGCGTATTTAAGTTGGTTATTTTCTAAAAAACAATTATTCATAAACTTAAACTTATATAAACTAAGGAATGCAAGTCTGCAAACCGTGGCTATAAAGTTCATGAATCGATTCGAGTGAATCAAATCGTTTTTGCTTCGATTGTGTCTTGTATACTTCTATAAGATCTAAGCAATTGAACAACTCTCTAACTAGTTCATTTGAGTCATTTGAACTAGTTATGGTAAAAAAGAATATGATTGATATGGAAGTGCTCATATGGCTAACCATTTGGTTAACTATTGTTGAACCATCTAAGTGTACATGTTTGGGTACGGTTACACAAACCTAAATAAGCGTGCATTTCATTTGTGTATAACAAGCTAAGTTTCGATCTAACGGTTGAAAGATATTAACTTGAACCTAATCAGGTTTTCATCTAACAGTGAATATTGAATTCTTTGTTACTAAGCTAACATTGATTGCAAACCCTGATTTGAAAGACTATATAAAGGAGAACTCTAGCAACTGGGAATCCTAATCCCCACACATCCTGTGTGATACTAGTTGTATTAGCTAGAGTCGATTGTATTGATTTGTGTATCTTGTCTCATGTGCCTAGTCCAAAGAGACAAGGTTTTGCACCTCTCAGGCTTTAGGAAAAGTTTGTTTTCTTCTTTTATCAGGTTTGTTTTTGGTTGATGCAAATTTAGAATTCCCTGTCTATCAATAAAGGAGGGTTATTCTCGACAATTCTACTCTATCTAGGGTTCAGAGTTGTACGTGCACGAACCTGTTAAAGAATGCGTAACCCTACATTCCTTTTTTATTCCCTGAAACTCTTGAAAAAATGGGGTCTAACAACCACACCCAATAATTTGTTTGGCAATCTGTATGGACTAACTCCAATACACTTTCAAGAGAATCAACTAAACAGTCAGACTCAATCTTAAGAAAAGTATATCAAAGAGTTATATCTCAATTTCTCAATTCAATCCGCAATCAAACAAATAGGAATTTGCGAGCCCGATTGAATATAAGAAATAACTTGGACGGTATCAAAAACCAATATCCAAGTATCAGTCAATTTAATCAACAACCCAAAGGTCATATTTTCAATTGATTGAACTTACGTACAACCTGTGATATTTCAATTATATAAATAAATATAATGCGGAAAAGAAATAGCACAGACACCAGTAAATTTTGTTAACGAGGAAACCGCAAATGCATAAAAACCCCGAGACCTAGTCCAGAATAAACACACACTGATTATAAGCTGTTACACTAATTTCCTACTACCTATTCAGACTAGATGTAATACCTGCTTCAGCAAAAACTCCTAGCACAACATTGATTGTCTTTAGGTATTCTTCTTGTAAATCTTCTACCATAACCCAAGTCTCTCTTTGGAAGATACACCAACACGATTGATATGATTCGATTTTTGTTTGCACAAAACACCGATTTGATTTCCCTTTAGATTTGAATCAAGGTTTTGGAAATCTTGTGTTTATTTTGATATATACAATTACTAGGTAAAAGTAATATGAAAAAAAACTTGTAGATTAGGGTTTTAACTTACAATCAGTATACGTACACACAAGGATTCCGTGAACTGATTTCCGTAAGTGAACTTGGGCGATTCCAAAGATCAATTTCCAAGTTAAGAAAACCCAAATAATCCTATAACAAGAACAACTAGATAAATCTAGAGATATCTTGTTTAAACCTCTTAAGGATTTTTACGAGATACCTTAATCGAAGTTTTCTTTCTAACTTCCGGTTTCAACTAACAAGTGTTGGTATACGATCGGAAACTGAAATCTATCAAACCTAGGGTTTATGATCAACAACTCTTGAATGGTTTTATATCAGAAGAGAAAACCTTAGAATAGACAAGAGGTGAAAAACCTAGATTACAAGTTGTATGATCAATCACGAAGATTAAATCCAACTCGGCTTTGTGATCCCCAATACAAAGACTTTTATCTCACTCTTGTTCACGAAGAACAGAAGACATGGAAAACAACCTTATGAAGCTTACACCAATTTTCCAAAGGGGATGAAAACGTGTAGCACTCATGAACCCTTTATTTATAGTGAATAAGTTATCTTGAAATCTAAGATAGGTTTTAGGCTATTTTCCTTTTTCAAGACTCTCCTAATTATGGGAGTCTTTCCTAAGTTACAACTCTTACCAAAATAATTAATTAGCAAATATTGTATTTATGTGAATAAATCACATTTTAACTTAGGAAGGAATCACAAAAACTTTAATATGGTAATCAAATATGTTTGGATTAATAGCCAACTTGCCTAGATAAGGAAACATCACCAATTTGACTAAAAAAGACTTCTAGTCACGTAATTGGGCCCAAGTACGTGAACCGTTACAAGCAGTCCATGGATTGTTTCCTACTAACGAACTGTAACAGTTACAGCAAAACTTATAACTGTTACTTTAATAAATCAACTCATAACTTCATCGTTATAACTAGGAATTGAGTGATTATTGGCTCGTGAATTCGTAAGATCATTCACTATAATATGAGAACCTTTCCAGGGATAAAGGTTATTGTCAAAAAAGTCGTGGCTAAAATAACCTCGAGTATGTATACATAAATGTACATAAACCGTCATAGGAATTGTTCCATAGAGTGAGCATTTGTTTCGATAGATTAGAAAGGTAGAATTGAACAAGAATCCAAATGAAATCAATCACCACATACCTTTGTTGATGAAGTCCTTGTTGATGTCTTCTTGTAATCTTCAGTCTTCATCCTTCAAGAATATCTCTTCTTAGACCTAATCTAGTTCGAAACTACCTATGGTATACTAAATCAAGAATGCATTTTGGAAACTAAAATTGAAAACTAACTTGACATACCAATGCTAGTGGGTTTAACCGAGCAATGCTCTAACAACTCTTTCCAAGACTACTTGTTGAGTTTAAATTGTGATTTCCTCTCACAAACCCATATTCTTATGGACACTCCAAGCATCATGTCTTCTGATGGAAAAGATGTTAATATGATTGTTAAGCCATCAATCATGAAGAGAAATCTCCGTTGCCTCCTGTTTTGGGGTAAAAACTGATTCTGCTATTTTTGGTAAATTTGGGTATGTTGATGAGAAACGAATTCAAACCTTAAACAAATGCACTACAAGGGAGTACTTTTAAGTTCGAGAGATAAATCTGTAAGAATCTGGCCTAAACCAAGAAATGGTCGTTCCAGATTCAATTCGATCACAAAGTGAAGGAGAAGGTTTGATCTTAGGGAGGGAAGCGAAGAAGGTGTTTGAGATCAGAATGTTGAATTATGAAGGTGTGGTTGTTTTATGACTTGTATCAGAATATGGTTTATGCCTACTTGTGTTCTTTGAAATAGGTTGAAAACCTACTTATATAAGTCATTGAGCGCACCCTGATCTCATAGGAAGTGGAGGGAGTTAAGTAATGGAGAAGTGAAGTTGTGCGGAACGTGGTGATCATCGTGTTTCCGTTATGAGGGAAGATTAATCACGTTTTCACCCACTAGTCTTATTACTATTAACCATTCGTCTTTCCTGACACTTTCTCATAATGGGCGTGTTGCACGTCGCACGCTGTAAACCTCCATACCAATACCCCAGTGAACATCCCCCAGTTTGTGACATGTTTGATGTCTCGAGTAAGTGGGTCGAGTCGTGAGACTTGTCGTTGAAAGCAGCGCACGGTGCATTTAGGTCAAACAATAAATTATTTGTGAAACCAATATTTATAAAACATCGCTTATAATCGATGTGTATGAAGCATCGCTTTTAAACAAGCAACAACAAAATAATCGATGTGCTAGAAGCATCGTTATTTTAGAGCTCGATTGAATCAGTCATGAATTGAACGTCTTAAAGAAGTAGCACAACCGGCCACCTTTGGATGATCGTTTGAGGGCCCTATGGGAGAGCTATCACTTGGTCGATCACTCCCTGTGGAGGAGGGATGACCGGAGATCACAATGCTATCATGTTGTTTTTCTGAAAATAAATCTACACCATCCAACTAGGCTAGCGAAGTTGGACGAACGAGATGATTTTCAGCAGTTACATATTGTCGTTGATGTAATTTAGGGTTAAGGAGCCGCGCGGAAAACCCTTTTTGGGCGAGCTATTCAAGGAACTGAACCTTAGTTCGAACATGCCGATTAATCATGTGCAAAGACGGGTCACCGGCGATCATGTTGATGCCTTCGGGGCCGTCTAAAATTAAATCTAAGCCACTCGATCTGGACGGAAAAGATGGATGGTTGTGATCGGTTTGCGACAGTAGCGTGTTGCCACAAAGCAATTTTAAGGTTTTCAAACAGCGCGTCGCCCTACTTTGGGCAGGTGATTTGATGTGCTTTGGTCTTGCTATGAGCAAGTCGACCGAACAAAGGTGGATTTGGGTCGACGGTGAAGGTGTTAGCATCTCCTGGGCCATCTGAAGTTAGATCTATGCCACTTGATTTGGTTGGCGAAGATGGGTGGTCACGATCGATTTGAGGCAGTAGCATATTGCCGCAAATATAAATTAGGGTTTTAAGACGGCCGCGTCCACCCTAGTTCAATCGAACAGTTTGATGCGTCATTGACTTCCCATGAGCAAGTCGATCGATTTGGAATGAAATTTGGCCGGAGGTGAATGTATTGGCACCTCCTTTATCGTTCGAGACACGATCTAAGTCGTCCAAGTAGGCCGGATAATTTGGACGGATGCGATGGATTTTGAGACCGTTTTTGTCGGTTGAGCTATTTTTTAGACAGCGCGATCACCCATATTTTTGTGAGCGTTCAAGGATTTAGCGGACGAACTAAAGGAATTTCGACCGGTCGGGATGTTAGTGGTCATGACGATCGCATAGTTCCGTTAGGAGTAGGCGAGGATGGTTGAATTGCATGGCCAAATCGTGTGGCCGTGATCATCTTTTAAGACCGATATGGACAGTCTAGATTTTCCTTAAGGAATTAAACGCGTTCGATCGCTCTGACTTTTAATTAAAAGGTGCGTAAACACACTGATATCTTTGTCAGAGGGTGGTGTAGCCTATATGAGTGTTTTCATGTAGGTCTCAATACTAACACTTCGGGAGATTTATGCTACTCCGTTGCGAGTGAACATTAATCGTCATGTCATGTCAATATTGAGAGTTCAGCTGAGAACATAGCATAGGAAAACACCAGGCAGGCTCCGACATTAGTGAGTAATGGAACTAGGAGCTTAAATACTCATTAGGCTCTATAATAGTGAACAATTCATCTAGGAGCTTGAGTTTCAATATAATGTGAAGAGAGACATGGGTACTCATCAGATTCTGATATATTCTCCAAATTCCTTACGAAATATAGATATCAAGGTCTACTACTTCTGATGCCAGGTCAGGTAGACACACTTTTACAGTTTTCTCCCTAAGCTAAAAACGACCATTAACACTAAACCCCTTGCTTAACACCTAACAATGACATTGTTGCGTGGTATGCACTAGATGGTGACAGACGAAAAATAAAATTGAAAAGACGAAGCAGGTAGATATTAGCAGGGAAATCCAAATCAACCTTCAACAACGGGATCACGCGGCCAGTGGATTTCGTAGTAGCGTGTTGCTAGTTCATTTATGGGGTATGGGTATGGTGCGCTCAGTCATCCATTTCCGTTCCCGGAGCAAGAAGGAATCCTTTGTCTTTTCAAACTCTAGAAACTTCGTTTGTATGAAAAGGGGTATCGACCCTCTTCTGTCTTTGTTGATCGTCTGGCTGCGTGCTTTCGTTTGCAGCGGACGGCTCCTCTTCATCACTGTCAGAAACTCGATCATAAGCGTGCCAATCGTCAGCGGAAAGGTAAGTTCATATTGTGTTCGTATCTTAGCTGTGAGTGTAATATCCATGGGTGGTTGATCAAACCTGGATATTTAGCTCGGTGTGAATGACTTTCTTTGTTAGCGGAGGTAGAGCGAGCATCAATGGAAACAAAGCAATCTCCAATAGTTATAATCAGCAGCAAGGCGATCCAGGAGAACTCAAGGTAGGTGCTCTTTTCTACTTTGCGCATGTAGCCATCCAACAATACCACCGATATTCTCCAGAATGTGTAATAAGGTTCTGACTCCGGAAGAATGAGTATCTAACCTCTCCAGTGGGTTTCGAAAATTACCAAACTCCATTACGCTCAATTACAATAGGCCTTGACTTTAAGTTGCTTAGTGTCTGGACTGCTGAGTTGCAATTTAAATGTTCTTTAAACTCTTGAGAATTGACTGGCACGAAATTGTATTTATTCGGACTCTTTAGCTCATAGACCTATTCGTTCCTTTCTGATTGCAATGATGACATGCTTAGAAAGCTTGTACAGGTAAGATCATCCGGATCCGTTGAGTGAAGTAGATGAGCTGAGAGGCGTTCCGTTGCCGACGTGCTGCTATCAAGTCTTCAAGGAATTTGTTCCAAGCGACATCCTTTGAATCATCTTCTGAATCTTGGATTGTTGTATGGAATGAGATACGATGAGAAGTCCCCAGTTACACTTCTGTCCGGTCACTAGAGCTATATTTTTGAGTCGGCTTAGGAATACAATGCGGTCTTGTAAGGAGGTGTAGATGTGTACTAGATCCGATGGCATGTCCGGATACGTGAAAATATCTCTGCGGCGTACTTTGGAGTCTTTGATGCAGTATACGACTTCATGTTGAGAACTTCCTGCGGCTCGTAAATTTTTGACAGTGATCATGCTATATCAGAAATAACCTGGTTGAGGAACATGAAGGCATCCCGCGTTGGCAGTCCCCAGGTGTAACTTTCCTGAGCCTATTTTCTCTTGAAAGACGTACTTCCATTGCATTTTCTAGTAAGGTGGTTGATGAATTGATGAAGGCGGCAATATTTTGGATTCGTCACTTGTTGATCAGAGTCGTGTTTTATAGATCTGTATTGTATCCAAACTTTTGGCAGCTCATGCACCCCTTTCCATAGGAAATTGGAAATCTAGAAACACTGATTCTGATTATGTCGGCGATGTGGCAGACATGATGCAGTTGGTCTGTGTGGCTTGCTGAGGTATTGAAGCGGCTTCGGTCTCTGAATAGAACGCTGAAATGGCTTCGGGAGAGAGCGCTGAAGCGGCTTCAGTAGAGAGAGTTGAAGCGACTTCTTCTAGAGAGATCGTTGAAGCGGATTCAGGAGAGAGCGTGCGTTGAAGCGGAGAGATCGTTGAATCGTCCTTCTTCTGGAGAGAGCGTTGAAGCGTCTTTAGGAGAGAGCTTTGAATCGTCTTCAGGAGAGAGAGCGTTGAAGCGGCTTCTTCTGGAGAGAGCGTTGAAGCATATTTTTCTGGAGAGAGCATTGAAGCGGCTTTAGGAGAGAGCGTGCGTTAAAGAGGCTTCTGGAGAGAGCGTTGAAGCGTCTTCTTCTGGAGAGAGCGTGGAAGCAGCTTCAGGAGAGAACTATAATGAGGGCTCCCTTAACCCTTGATTTCGAAAAATGAGTTCTTCTCATTCTTCTAAGGCGATACGATATGGAAGATGGAAAGACGACACACAAATAGTGATGGCCGGCAAGTTGTGTTTTCTCCTCATGGGAAAGAATACCATTTCTATTGTAACATCTCAACGCATGCAACACTCTCTCCGGTGATTCGAAATAGGGGATATGACAATAATGGTTAAGGTCGACCAACCTTCTTTTTGATTTTCCCGTTTGATTTTACCTTACAAATTACATGCTTCTTGATTGACCGTCTCTCTTATGTTGAAGAATTCCTTGAGTGATGGCGAAGGAATTTCATACTGAGCCTCAGTCCCCAGTTTACGTGGTTCTATCTTGTATGGTTGATGGGTTGACCATGATGACGGTATCACCCTCTTGCATCCATGTTTATGACTATGTATAAAAAAAGTTGTCTGGAGCTTGGATGGCCTCGATCAAGATCCTTGACAGGGAAGAGTTATGACTACAGGCACAAACCTTGGCAGTGACGAGTGGTGGTTACGACCATGGATCTTGAAAGGAAAGAGCGGCATCTATGATCATGAACCTTGGTCGGACGCGACCATGAACATGGACGGGATTTCATAAATCACGTATGTGAGCTTATTCTTCCTTCTTTATTTTTGGTGAAGCAGCTCCTCCCTGATTCCCTGCGTGCGGAAACTTACCTATTGTTGCTTGCATGAATGCTCCATCATGGTCTGTACGGTTTCGTGGACGGAGTACCCAGGGACTATGCAACTCCTGACCGGAAGAGGATCTTTGTGCACTCCTTCGGCGTTTAGTTGAAGTTCTCCTGTATCCACCTTCTCTTTGAAAATTTGTTGCAATCGCTGGTGGGGTGATGGACGAACCTATGGTAACGACAATATTTTGGATTTGCCATTTCTTCTTCATCTGGAGGACGTCTGGTAGGAGGTAGATTGATGACGCCATCTTGAATCCACGCTTCTAGGATTTCGATTACCTCTTCAATTGTACACGGGAAAATTAGAGCAGCCTCTCCAGTTTCGTGTTGTTGTGCAGGCGTCTTAGTCGTAGCTTTCCGGGTTTGAGTTGTCTGCTGCGCTAGTGCGGCACGTTTGGGTTGTTGATAGCCGTTCCCCAGATGCATTCTATTTCCACCCTCACTAGCGATTGTCTGGATGTTGGATATTTTATTGTAAGGACGCTTGCTTTCCTGAACATCTTTACGAGTTTCTTCATTTTGGGACGGTTCGGATCGACTGAGTAAAAGCAGCAGCGGATCTCTTAGCAACTTCTGATGCAATATGGGAATTGATATTTTCCAGGAAGGACGCACATAATGAAATCACCTTTTCATTGCGAGGACTCTGATGAGAACGTGATAAATCCCACGAGTCTTCTTTCTGAGTTTGAGGAAACATCTCTCGATCTTCATGAGCAGACACGTTAGGTTGGTGGCCTCCTTTCCGTTTGACGTGACCATAGGCTTCATCTTCCTCAGCAGGAATAGGAATATGAATCTTGGAAGAAGGACTACTACCATCAGTATTGATCCAAAATGAATTGTTGGTGGCATCTCCTTCATAATGAATGCGTGTTGGTTCATTTGATAGTTGATCTGTGAGGACTTTCAAAAGCGCAAATACTTCGTCCTTCGTCTTGACAATAGTATCTTGATTCCTGACAATATCATTCAGTATTTTCATCAAATCATGAATAGTTGTTAAAAATTGAGACTCCATAGCCTCGACGAGGGTTGTGAATGAAACAACGGATTCAGGAATAACATATAAAGTATTGTCAGTGTTGGGAGAAGTAAAATTGGGAGATTGATCTCTCGGTTGCAAAAAATCCTTTCCCCTATCCCGTTTTACGAGATACCTTAATCGAAGTTTTCTTTCTAACTTCCGGTTTCAACTAACAAGTGTTGGTATACGATCGGAAACTGAAATCTATCAAACCTAGGGTTTATGATCAACAACTCTTGAATGGTTTTATATCAGAAGAGAAAACCTTAGAATAGACAAGAGGTGAAAAACCTAGATTACAAGTTGTATGATCAATCACGAAGATTAAATCCAACTCGGCTTTGTGATCCCCAATACAAAGACTTTTATCTCACTCTTGTTCACGAAGAACAGAAGACATGGAAAACAACCTTATGAAGCTTACACCAATTTTCCAAAGGGGATGAAAACGTGTAGCACTCATGAACCCTTTATTTATAGTGAATAAGTTATCTTGAAATCTAAGATAGGGTTTAGGCTATTTTCCTTTTTCAAGACTCTCCTAATTATGGGAGTCTTTCCTAAGTTACAACTCTTACCAAAATAATTAATTAGCAAATATTGTATTTATGTGAATAAATCACATTTTAACTTAGGAAGGAATCAAAAAAACTTTAATATGGTAATCAAATATGTTTGGATTAATAGCCAACTTTCCTAGATAAGGAAACATCACCAATTTGACTAAAAAAGACTTCTAGTCACGTAATTGGGCCCAAGTACGTGAACCGTTACAAGCAGTCCATGGATTGTTTCCTACTAACGAACTGTAACAGTTACAGCAACACTTATAACTGTTACTTTAATAAATCAACTCATAACTTCATCGTTATAACTAGGAATTGAGTGATTATTGGCTCGTGAATTCGTAAGATCATTCACTATAATATGAGAACCTTTCCAGGGATAAAGGTTATTGTCAAAAAAGTCGTGGCTAAAATAACCTCGAGTATGTATACATAAATGTACATAAACCGTCATAGGAATTGTTCCTTAGAGTGAGCATTTGTTTCGATAGATTAGAAAGGTAGAATTGAACAAGAATCCAAATGAAATCAATCACCACATACCTTTGTTGATGAAGTCCTTGTTGATGTCTTCTTGTAATCTTCAGTCTTCATCCTTCAAGAATATCTCTTCTTAGACCTAATCTAGTTCGAAACTACCTATGGTATACTAAATCAAGAATGCATTTTGGAAACTAAAATTGACATACCAATGCTAGTGGGTTTAACCGAGCAATGCTCTAACAACTCTTTCCAAGACTACTTGTTGAGTTTAAATTGTGATTTCCTCTCACAAACCCATATTCTTATGGACACTCGAAGCATCATGTCTTCTGATGGAAAAGATGTTAATATGATTGTTAAGCCCTCAATCATGAAGAGAAATCTCTGTTGCCTCCTGTTTTGGGGTAAAAACTGATTCTGCTATTTTTGGTAAATTTGGGTATGTTGATGAGAAACGAATTCAAACCTTAAACAAATGCACTACAAGGGAGTACTTTTAAGTTCGAGAGATAAATCTGTAAGAATCTGGCCTAAACCAAGAAATGGTCGTTCCAGATTCAATTCGATCACAAAGTGAAGGAGAAGGTTTGATCTTAGGGAGGGAAGCGAAGAAGGTGTTTGAGATCAGAATGTTGAATTATGAAGGTGTGGTTGTTTTATGACTTGTATCAGAATATGGTTTATGCCTACTTGTGTTCTTTGAAATAGGTTGAAAACCTACTTATATAAGTCATTGAGCGCACCCTGATCTCATAGGAAGTGGAGGAAGTTAAGTAGTGGAGAAGTGGAGTTGTGCGGATGTTTCCGTTATGAGGGAAGATTGATCACATTTTCACCCACTACTCTCATTACTATTAATCGTCTGTCTTTCCTGACACTTTCTCATAATGGGTGCGTTGCATGCCGCGCGCTGTAAACCGCCAGACCAATACCCCAGTGAACATCCCCCAGTTTGTGACATGTTTGATGTCTCGAGTAAATGGGTCGAGTCGTGAGACTTGTCGTTGAAAGCAGCGCACAATGCATTTAGGTCAAACAATAAATTATTTGTGAAACCAATATTTATAAAACATCGCTTATAATCGATGTGTATGAAGCATCGCTTTTAAACAAGCAACAGAAAAATAATCGATGTGCTAGAAGCATCGTTATTTTAGAGCTCGATTGAATCAGTCACGAATTGAACGTCTTAAAGAAGTAGCACGACCGGCCACATTTGGATGATCGTTTGAGGGACCCTATGGGAGAGCTATCACTTGGTCGATCACTCCCTGTGGAGGAGGGATGACCGGTGATCACAATGTTATCCTGGTGTTTTTTTGAAAATAAATCTACACCATCCAACTAGGATAGCGAAGTTGTACGAACGAGATGATTTTCGGAAGTTACATATTGTCGTTGATGTAATTTAGGGTTTAGGGGCCGCGCGGCAAACCCTTTTCGGGCGAGCGATTCGAGGCATTGAACGTTAGTTCGAACAGGACGATTGATCATGTGCAAAGACGGGTGGCCGACGATCATGTTGATGCCTTGGGGAACATCTAAAATTGAATCTAAGTCACTCGATCTGGCCGACAAAGATGGATGGTTGTGATCGATTTGCGACATTACATGATGCCGCAAAGCAATTTTCAAACAGCGCATTCGCCCTACTTTGGGCAGGTGTTTGATGTGCTTTGGTCTTGCTATGAGCAAGTCGACCGACCAAATGTGGAGTCGGGTCGACGGTGAACGCATTAGCATCTCCTGGGCCATCTGAAATTAGATCTAAGCCACTTGATTTGGCTGGTGAAGATGGGTGGTCACGATCCATTTGCAGCAGTAGCATATTGCCGCAAATATAAATTAGGGTTTTAAGATGGCCGTGTCCACCCTAGTTCAATCGAACAGTTTGATGCATCATTGACTTCCCATGAGCAAGTCGATCGATTGGGAATGAAATTGGGCCTGGGGTGAACGCATTGGCACCTCTTTGATCGTTCGAGACGCGATCCAAGCCGTCCAACTAGGCCGACTAAGTTGGACGGATGCGATGGATTTTGAGACCGTTTTTGTCGGTCTTAGCTCGTTTGAGCTACTTTCTAGACAGCGCGATCACCCATGTTTTGATGAGCGTTCAAGGATGTAGCTGACAATCTAAAAGAATTTCAATCGGTCGGGATGTTAGTGGGCCCGCTGGCGTTTATCATGACGATCGCCTAGTTCCGTTAGAAGTAGGCGAGGCTGGTTGAATTGCATGGCTAAATCGTGTGGTCGTGATCATCTTTTAAGACTGATATGGACAGTCTAGATTTTCCTTAAGGAACATACCATAAGAAAAAACTAGGAAGGCTCCGGCTTTAGTGAGTAATGGAACTAGGAGCTTAAATACTCATTAGGCTCTATACTAGTGAACAATTCATCTAGGAGCTTGAGTTTCAATATAATATGAAGAGAGACATAGGCACTAATTAGATTCTGATATATTCCCAAAATTCCTTGCGAAATATAGATATATCAAGGTCTACTACTTCTAATGCCGGGTCAGGCAGACATACTTTTACAGTTTTCGCCCTAAGCTAAAAACCACCATTAACATTAAGTCCTCTTCTTAAAACGTAACAATGACATTGTTGCGGGGTATGCACTAGATGGTGGCAGACGAAAAACAAAATTGAAAAGAGGAAGCAGGTAGATATTACCAGGGAAATCCAAATCGACCTTCAGCAGCGGGATCATGCGGTCAGTGGCTTTCGTAGTAGCGTGTTGCTAGCTCAGTTATGGGGTATGGGTGTGGTGCGCTCAGTCATCCATTCTCGTTCATGGAGAAAGAAGGAACCCTTCGTCTGTTCAAACTCTATAAACTCCGTTCGTATGAAAAGGGGTATCGACCCTCTTCTGTCTTTGTTGCTCGTCTGGCTCTGCACTTTCGTCTTAAGCGGCCGGCTCCTCTTCATCCTGTGTGATACTAGTTGTATTATCTAGAGTCGATTCTCCTTTAACCTTAGGTTTCTATCGAGACCCTGTAGGTTAACGACTTGAAGACTTCATTGGGATTGTGAAGCCAGACCGATACTACTTTTCTTGTAGTTATGTGATCTGATCTTGATGTTTCTATCGTACTAAGTACAATCGTAATATTGGTTTGAGATTGATTTCTCCGATAGGAAAAATATAAAAGAAGTCACAAACATCTTCGTCTCATCATTTGTGATTCCGCAATATCTTCTTACGCTATTCGATTAAGATTATTGTGAGGTGATTGATAATTCTAGGATGTTCTTCGGGAATATAAGTCCGGGTTATCAATTGGTTCCTTTTCACCTTGATTTATCAAAAAACGGAACAAAAACTCGTAGGTATTTCTGTGGGAGACATATTTATCTATTACCGTGGACTTTTCTGTGTGATACAGATTTGTTCATTAAAGTCTTCGACTTTGGGTCGTAGCAACTCTTAGTTGTAGGTGAGATCAGCTAAGGGAATCAAGTGTGTAGTATTATGCTGGGATCAGAGACGTAAGGAGCAGAACTGTACCTTGTATCAGTATGAGATTGATTGGGGTTCAACTACAGTCCAGACCGAAGTTAGTTTGTAGTTGGCTAGTGTCTGTCGCGGCTTAATACAGTGTGTGTTCAATCTAGACTAGGTCCCGGGGTTTTTATGCATTTGTGGTTTCCTCGTTAACAAAACTTCTGGTGTCTGTGTTATTTCTTTTCCGCATTATATTTTGTTATATAACTGAAATATCACAGGTTGTGCGTTGAAATCAATTTGGAAGTCCAACCTTTGGTTGTTGATTGAAGTTGATTGATCCTTGAACATTGGCCTTTGGTACCATTCAAGTGATTTCTCTTGTATTCAATTAGACTCGCATATTTCTATTTGCTTGAGTAAGTATTGAATCGAGAAAGTGAGATATAACTCTTTGATATACTTTTATTAAGATTGAGTCTGATTGTCTAGTCGATTCTCTTAAAAGTATATTGGAGTTAGTCCATACAGATTTCTAATCGAAATATTGGGTATGGTTGTTAGACCCCCGCTTTTTCAATTGGTATCAGAGCAGGCAAACACTATAAACCTAATAAGTTTGTGTTTGTTTGATCCTTAAAAATTTTCCTATGGGAAATTTCTTTGGAAAACTTGCTCTTGGCATCTGTAACGTACGCCAGAAATCCTTAAAGATTGTTCAAAGATTATTATGGACAAAACCTTCGGTTTCTCATAATAATCTCATTTCATCTAAGAACTTGGAAAACTTAGATGATGAGAAACAATCTAAAGAAAAAAAATAAAAAGAAGGGAAGATTGAGAAAACGTTCGTTATGCTCAAAGATATGGACTCTCACTAGATTAACTCTTAATCTTTTTGAGAAATACTATCGTAATGGATCAATTGACAAAGATCTATTTAGAGCTTTTGAAAGCGTTTTCAGATTCTTAGAAAAACTTAATTCTGTTAAGTTTAAGAATCGATCTGATAAAAGTTTTGTACATGTAAAACCATGGAATAGTGATGTATGGACTGAACACTCTGTCAACACAAGTATATCCAATGCGGGTTCTCATGTTTTTGACACAGGGTCAAAGAATCAGAAGAATCTTCTTTCTAATCACATGAAAAGGAAGATAGAAAGCTCTGACAACCCTGATTATCATCATTACTTTGATTATATCACTGGGACTGCTCACAAATATCAACCAAAAATGTTGCATGAGGATTCCTCTGGACATCATGACTCTTGGTAATAAACCTGGCACTACCCCATTTGTATATATGTTGAGATGGGGCAAGAAATGGTTTGATTTGTGTACAGTTGGGTTAAAATATTATTATATCCTTCTTGGAGTTTCGAATAAAGCTTTCTACTGCATCCGCCTCCTCTCACAAATTGTGTTGTCACGGGATGCACAACCTTGATGTGCGAACTTCAAAGAAAATCCCTTATTCTTTTTGTGGCTCACTGTTCATAAATGGTTCAAGCCCATTAGTGGGGCATATAAAGAGGAAGTACGCGCACCTTCTTCTTCATCCCACCAGTCCGCGTACATGAACTTTCTAGGGTTCTTGTGTTTCCTCCATTAAAACTTCTTTGGAGAAAGATTAAAATAAAGGGTGTTCAAGGTTCATTCCAAGTAATTAATTTCCTCTTGGTTCATTCCAATTTCTAGATCACATGATGAATTTCAAGGTTTCAAAAAGAATTTCAAAAAACTTGAGTTCTTCTAGCATGAATCTTCCGTTGGACCAAAATTCTCTTAGGAATAGGTTTGTCAATGATTCTTATGCTAATGTTTTTGAAAGGATTTCATCTATGTAGTGATATACACTACAAATAAATAATCAGGCTCAATCCTGTAGGATCTACACTACAGAAATTGAAAGATAAAACCTCATAGAGGCGGAAAAACAAAACTAAACAACAATTTCTATTTCGATGATGAAATGGGATTACAGACTCTTAATTAAATAGGGTACAACCTGAAGGCATGTGCGACACACATGCATTACAACTACCAACTAATACTAAAGGAACCCCTTAACACGATGGTACCCACCAACAGGGACATGACAAATACATGGGACATGACAATTACCCACCCCTTTAAAATATCCTTGTCCTCCAGGATATGAGTTAAAAAGTTAGCTTGAGTGCGGGTGAGAGACTTATTACAAGACCAGAACCACACGGCTAATAAAACCCCATGTGAGGCCCTTGAACACTTCAATGCTAGGTTCACCAGTCCTATGTTTTCTCTGCCACTGTTGAATATCTACGATGTCAGTTACTCCTTTAAAATTAACCAGTGAACTTCACTTTCTTTCAAACATAGAGATTCGCTGACTGCCACAAGTCTGTCCACTTTTATCATCAAAACTAGAACATGTGTCCTTTAGTTGAGTTCCATGAATAAGTAGCTTATACCATCAAGCTGAGTAGCCTGTTTTCCGGTGAGCGATGCAATCTCATCAGGTAGAGTTGCAAGTATGTGAACTAATGATAACAACACCTCCGTAGATCCCAGATTGTCAAGTTTCCGCATTTCAGCCAAGGCATGGGTGGAAATATCCTTTTCTTCGTCTTTGTAAGTACACCCAGAAGCACTTGGAGCTGAGCATAGTGATGTTACACGACTAATGCAGACATTCATAAAATTATCATACCTGATTAGAAGGCGAACTGCTTGAAATATTTAAGCATCTTCAGCTTCTCCTTGTCTCCTCTGTAGCACCATTAACTTGTCGTCCTTGGCTAAATTCACTTGTTCGCAGTCAACCTTTCCCATGCAGAAGTGAATTCCCATACTAGTTACAGTGATCTCACTAATATTTCCTGCACCCCATAAGCCCCACAGAAACATCTTGAGTTCCCACTTCGAGCAGACCACCAGGAACATCACAACTGGAATGTGAATTATTGCGAGCATGATTTGTATTCTCATTATTCTCTCATAGAACTTCAACTTCACAACTGCCTCTCGAATAACAAGACTCTCATACATCAAAGATAGAGGCATTCTACTGTATACGAAGAAACCCATCCTTGAAAACCATAAACAACTTCTAACAATAATGAGAATCAATACAAGAGAACAGGCTTGAAGTCTAATCCAATCATCATTCAACACGACCAACAACTTGTGTGAGAATAGTTTACCAGCTGGTATATAAGTTGCTCTAATCAATATTACATAATTCAAAGAACTTCCAGGTTGCTCCGCAGAGAATCCACGACAGAAAGTAGTAGCAGCACCATCATTAGCTGGCATCCACACCATTATATCACTAAACAACCAATCTAACCAACACCTATATGCATCAACACACACTACAATTTCTCATACTCCTTAAACTGGTTGAAAGCAATTTGAATTTCCACCTCAAGAATTCCACCAACATTAATACATATAGAATTTGAATCACCGGGAGTAAGACCTGAGTTTCTTCAGCAGTTGAGACATGAATTTCTACTGACTGTGAAAAAATCTGGTCCGACTATGACCTTATAGCGGTCGATATACTAATCCACACAGTTGAGCTGAAACCATTTCCAGTAATTGTCCACAGGAACCAGACTTGGGATAACCTCTCAGTGCTGAAGAGGAAACTTCCCTAAGCAGTTGAATAAAACAAACCCCAGAAGTATCCAAGGGAAGCAACACATGACAGGGAGAAGCTTGAAGTTGCACTTGAAAGATATCATGATAAACAGGTTCAGAAGCAAAATTCTCATTGCCATAAACCATCAAAATCGAACACACAAGTACAAATGAGTAAAATTTTGTTAGACTATAGCTGAATTCATCGTTACGATCATTAGCCATCACAAATTTAATTGAAATCAGAAACGAAAAATGTGACTGGCACCCAAGCCTATAATTCCATTGAAGAAAAAAATTTCCCTTATAAGAAGAATTGGATATAGCTTGACATTTACCACGATCAAATAAGGAACGAGTAAGGTCTCAAAGAAAATAATAACAGGTATCGTCATTAGTCAAACTCCGCACACCATCTTTTTGTGGCGTTCTCTCCAATAGGTTACTACTATCATGAATGACACCAGTTTTAACACACAGAACCACAATCGCAGACTCAATTACCACTTCGAAATGGAACCCAAGTTCCAAATTCAGCTCATACACAGTTTTGGCACTGTAAGTATCCATGAAATTCAATCCGTTATGAAAAATCAAACAAGGATTAATGAAGAATTTGAAAATATTTCTGACAAACGAAGAACACACCCCAACAAGTTCAATTACTTTACCACGATCAAATATCAGTCGAGCATGACTAGTACCAGGTGAGAAAGCACAAATTGAAGTAATTAGAGTTAAGTGTATGAATTAATATACCATGATAAACTTGATTGAGTAGGATAATATTTGATGTAAGTTATTATGCATACTAAACTTCTACCTTACAAACTGTCCAAGTACATCATCAGAAATATGATTCAGTATGTTGAAGTCATGTACCTTAGTGTCTGCCATTCCCAAAAAATAAGCTCCAGCAGTGAAGGGTTTACCTTCTTCGTAATCTAGAAACATCAAATTTTCCTTACCCCTTTTAAGTTGCCAGAAAAATTCATATCTGCCGCAGATCGAACTCCAAGCTACACAGCTTTCAGGCATTTTTATAAACAGTATCCAAACAATACCAGCAACACCACCTTTGGTTAGTATACAAGCAACTGCGTCACTAAGCATCAATCCTGACCAGTATCCATGTTCATAAATAATCTCATTAACATATTTCCCATCATGATCATTTAGTAGAGTTAGGATTGACCCATTAAAATTAACCAAGCAAGAAGTAAGCATATCTAAATTGAGCTTAAAACTGTTGCTAACACAATAAGGATACCTTTCAATAGCTTTAAGGAATTTTCCACGATCAAATACTTGTTCAAGTTGTAAGCAAAAATCAGCTCTGTCACTGCCTAAATTACAAGTTATACTCTCGGCCATTTTAACAAACAACTTCCCATCAATATGAATGTCAGCAGTATTAACAAACAAGGATATTATTAAATCTGTAAACTCCATATCTGATTTAAACCCAAGGCTAAGAATCAATTTTCCCAAACAATTATGTGGTACCACTACATACTTACCAGGATCAAATATGCTACGAGAATGATCCAAGAGAAGAGTAAAACAATTCTTACCAATTAGTTTACTGTGACTAATGACCAATTCTGTCGAGCATTCGAGTTTCTCACAATTAACCTCAGAACTGATAACTTCTTTAGATTGAAAATTCACCTAGCCAGACAAATCTTCCTCTTCATTGAAGAAAAGCGAAGGAATGAGCAATTCGCAATTGAGAGCATTATCAGCTTCGTCTTCAGCAAAGAAAAATTGAGGAAGTAACTCTATTCATGAGAATCATCATCTTCATCTTCCAATGGGGAATTTCGGCTGAAATCAGTGACCAACTCTGTGTTAATTGAGTCTTCAACAAGTTCTTCGCTGTCAATTACATCCACCATCTTCGTTATTTCTGCAACCTCAGCGACTTCGATTGAAGTTTCCTCCGATGTTGGTACCTGTTTTAATTTTCTAGTGTGAAGCTCTATCTTCCTCTCTGCATGATTGATGAGATCCAACAAATTTAGGAGATTCTGGTTCCGATTTGGCGAATTATTTCCAAATTCAATCCAGTAATCCAATCGAAGATTAATTAGTTCACAATTTGCACTCATTACAGCACTAAAATCATCCATGATCAATCCAAGGAAAGACCGTCTCTGATACCACTTGTAGTGATCTACACTACAAATGAATAATCAGGCTCAATCCTGTAGGATCTACACTACAGAAATTGAAAGATAAAACCTTAGAGAGGCGGAAGAACAAAACCAAACAACAATTTCTATTTCGATGACGAAATGGGATTACAGACTCTCAACTAAATAGGGCACAACCTGAAGGCATGTGCGACACACATGCATTACAACTACTAACTAATACTAAAGGCACCTCTTATCACGATGGTACCCACCAACAGGGACATGACAAATACATGGGACATGATAATCTATGGCTTTTATTTTAGAAAAGAAATTGGATTTATCTGGTGGACATAAAGAGGATTTAGTTTGCTTTGAAAAATTAACTCTTGAAAACATTTTTGATGGTCTTGGTCAAGGATTTGATACTCTCACAAGAATTTTCTATGCCAACATTCATGATGTTGATCTAGAAAAAATGGAATTCAAAACCATGATAAATAGAGAAATGTTTCTTGTTAATAGAGAGTTGATTTCGAAGATTACCAAAATTCCGTTGGGAAATGTTCGTCTACCTAGGCCAAGTGATGAAAGACCATCGCATGAAGACATCTCTCTTAGTCTTTGTGGTAAGAAGGTTGCGTGGAATCAAGGGAAATTCCCTACTAATGTTCTTAGTGTGGCCTTGATGGCTTTCGGAAAACTTGATATCTCTAATATTTGTCCTTCCACAATTGAGAATTCTCGGTGGAGTCGCGAGTTTGCGGAATTGGTATATTTCCTTGTATTGGGTGCTCCAAGTCTCGATACTTGTGGTTTCATCATTTTTCAAATGACTTCGATGAATTCACCCAACAAGAAGTTAGGTTACCCTTGCTTGATTAGTTAAATTTTCCTTGAACGTGGTTTTGATTCAATTGGCAATTCTCTTGGGGTTCCCAAACCTGTTCGTCCATGTACTTTCAAACGTATAAGGGACAATGTGTGCAAAAGACAAAGAGATGATTCCCTTGACGGTGCTTGTGATCCTACCACCTTGAGTCTTTTTCAAAAAATTCACAAGGGTGTGTGTAAGGTTAATTCAAGGGTGAAGTGCGTACAAGAACAATTGTCGTCGGTTGCAACTAAGTTTCACGAGCTCAAGGAAGAATTGAGCATGATTCAAGCATCTGGGAGTGTTTCCGATGATGAAGATGATAAGTAAATTGTGTTTTTAATTTTGTCTAGTAAATCTTCTTATGAGAATTTTATTCTTGTGTTTTTAGGAAGAATAACTAGTTTTCGGAATAGCCATAGTTGTGTTTACACATAGCTATGTCCAACGTTTTCATCTTCATTTTTTTAGGTTTATTTGTTTAAATTCTAAAAGTTGTTTGGAAGATGATTTTTGCAGTACTAATCTTTATGGTTTTTTATATTGCAAATTTTTTATGGGATATGTATACCTTGTCAAAAGTTAAGTCTTTCATAAGTCGATATGCATGTATTGATAAAAGAATGAATGAACTTTTGACATTACAAAAGTTTTAAGCCTATTATATGTCATTATGCAAATATTGATGGAAGATAGGATGAAATTTTGTTTATGAGGATTATATATATTGTATGTCATTGTGCAAATAGTGATGGAAAATAGAATGAATCCTTGTCTATTCCGCAGTATTGATCTTCCCTGATCCATATTTTATGTATATATTGTGCGGCTCCGTAAGTTCTCTTATGTTGAGCATTTCCAATTAGATTAATCATGGGTCTACTTGTGGTTAATTTAATTGAGTATTTTTTGGATTCAAATTCATATTCGTATGTGATTTGTTATGTCCAAAGAAATCCTTCTTTTCTTATGAAAGTAAGGTCGCTCTTGTCGTTCGTTCGGGAATGACATTTTATGGGGGAGAGTTCTTAATTGAAATTGTGCTTAATTGCCAAATCTTTGTGGGGAATGCAGTGCGGCTGTGGAATATTATAGGGGTTATCTTGTATCTTTATGAACTCCTTGATGAAAGCATTTAGATTCGGCTATATGATTGCATCTAAAAAGTTGATTTGTACTTTCTTTTGGTCATGAAATGTCTCTATGGAAGCTTCATTAGGATCCCACTAATTTTCGTACCTTTGCCAATTTTATTGACAAAAAGGGGGAAAATTAATGTGTAGTCCACACTACAAATACATATGGTTTTCGGATCATTATGTAAGTGGGAGTGGTTTCCATGTGAGATGGAGTATTGACTAAGGGGGAGTGATACATATCACCATAGTATTGTTGTCGAAGTTGTGATGCAATTGAACTTTGATGCTGTGTGATAATAATACGATATTGTGTAACAATGATTGATAATTCTTTTTTTCTCAGTGTTATAGCTACGGATTTTCAACAACGATGATACTAAACTTACAACCTTTGGGATCATTGGAGTACTTGGAAGTGACGAATTCGACTAATGTTGAAGAACCAAGAAGATCAGGCATGTGGAAGAGAAGCTACAAAAGTTTATTTATCTATTTTTGTATTCCATATGTATTGATAGTTTTGTCATTAAAACTGACAAATGGGGAGATTGTTAAAAAACTGCTCGGTCGAACTCGCATGCGTTGCTATCTCAAGCATGTTTTTCAATGTTAGTGATCAAAACTATAAGTCTTGATTTCTAGTATACTTATAGCTAAGTCTCGGACTAGGATAGAAATTATAGTTGAGATCAAGAATCCATGGCGATCATCATACAAAGACGAAGAACTACTCAAGGAACTGGTGGAACTTCATCGACTAAAAGTTATGTGGAGACTCGAACTTATCTATCACTCAAAAGTCTATCTACACTATCTCCTATCTTGAGAAAAAAGTCATTTTGCTATATAGACTTTGATTATACACATTTGCTATTTCATTCGAGTTTATCTCTCTTATCTATTTCTCGACATATGGGTTGGTAAGCTTTCACTTTGGCCAAGTTCATCTTTACTAGTGACGAAAGTCATATTAAGTTTTAATTACTTGAAAATTGCTTTGACGAAAAATATTGTGTGAACAACAACTATATAACGTCCTCTAAGAATGTTTCAATGATTGAAATGAGAGTTTAGATTATATAACCATGGTTGGATATAAACATTGTGTGGTAACTCATACGTGTGTAAGTCCTTATTCCTTGAACCAAAGTATGCGTACTTTTCTGCTCAGGAAAACCGGAACTAGAGTTCGCGTACTGTCGGAAGTTCACATCCAGTTAATTTCTGCTGCAGTTTGTGAACTGAAAAAAAACTTATTCCGGGTACTTAAGTCCGTGTACCAATATGCGTACTTAAGTTGGTTATTTTCTAAAAACGATATTATTCGTGAACTTAAACTTATATAAACTAAGGAATGCAAGTTTGCAAACCGTGGCTATAAAGTTCATGAATCTATTCGAGTGAATCAAATCGTTTTTGATTCGATTGTGTCTTGTATACTTATATAATATCTAAGAAATTGGACAACTCTCTAGCTAGTTCATTTGAGTCATTTGAACTAGTTACGGTAAAGAAGAATATGGTTGATATGGGAAGTGCTCATATGGATAACCATTTGGTTAACTACTGTTGAACCAACTAAGTGTACATGTTTGGGTACGGTTACACAAACCTAAATAAAACGTGCATTTCATTTGTGTATAACAAGCTAAGTTTCGATCTGACGGTTGAAATATATTAGCTTGAATCTAATCAGGTTTTCATCTAACGGTGAACATTGAATGCTTTGTTACTAAGCTAACATTGATTGCAAACCCTTAGTGGAAAGACTATATAAAGGAGAACTCTAGCAACTGAGAATCATAATCCCCACACCTCCTGTGTGATACTAGTTGTATTATCTAGAGTCGATTCTCTTTTAACCTTAGGTTTCTAAGGAGACCCTGTAGGTTAACGACTTGAAGACTTCATTGGGATTGTGAAGACAGACCGATACTACTTTTCTTGTAGTTGTGTGATCCGATCTTGCTGTTTTTATCGTACTAAGTAAAATCGTAAGATTGGCTTGAAATTGATTTCTTCGATAGGAAAGATATAAAAGAAGTCACAAACATCTTCATCTCATCGTTTATGATTCCGCAATATCTTCTTTCCCTAGTCGATTAAGATTATTGTGAGGTGATTGATAATTCTAGGCTGTGTTCGGGAATATAAGTCCGGTTATCAATTGGTTCCTGTTCACCTTGATTTATCAAAAGACGGAACAAAAAATCGCAGGTATTTCTGTGGGAGACAGATTTATCTATTACCGTAGACTTTTTTGCGTGATACAGATTTGTTTATTAAAGTCTTCGACTTTGGGTCGTAGCAACTCTTAGTTGTGGGTGAGATCAGCTAAGGGAATCAAGTGTGTAGTATCCCGCTGGGATCAGAGACGTAAGGAGCGCAAATGTACCTTGTGAAAAAGCGGGGGTACAACAACCACACCCAATATTTCGATTAGCAATCTGTATGGAATAACTCTAATATACTTTCAAGAGAATCAACTAGACTCAATTTTAATAAAGTATATAAAAGAGTTATATCTCTCTTTCTCGATTCAATTCTTACTCAAGCAAATAGTAATCTGCGAGTCTAATTGAATACAAGAGAAGTCACTTGAACGGTACCAAAGACCAATGTTCAAGTATCAATCAATTTCAATCAACAGCCAAAGGTCGGATTTCCAATTGATTGATTCTAACGCACAACCTGTGATATTTCAATTATATAACAAAATATAATGTGGAAAAGAAATAACACAGACACCAGAATTTTGTTAACGAGGAAACCGCAAATGCAGAAAAACCCCGGGACCTAGTCCAGATTGAACACACATTGTATTAAGGCGCTACAAACACTAGCCTACAACAAACTAACTTCGGTCTGAACTGTAGTTGAACCCCAACCAATCTCACACTGATCCAAGGTACAGTTGCTCTCCTTACGTCTCTGATCCCAGTAGGATACTACGCACTTGATTCCCTTAGCTGATCTCACTCACAACTAAGAGTTGCTACGACCCAAAGTCAAAGACTTTAACAAACAAATAAGTATCACACAGAAAAGTATACGGTAATAGATAAGTCTGTCTCCCACAGAAATACCCACAAGTTTTTGTTCCGTTTTTTGATAAATCAAGGTGAACATAAACCAATTGATAACCCAGACTTATATTCCCGAAGAACAGCCTAGTATTATCAATCACCTCACAATAATCTTAATCGACGCGGCGAAAGAAGATATTGTGGAATCACAAACGATGAGACAAAGATGTTTATGATTACCTTTATATCTTGCCTATCGGAGATATTAATCTCAAACCAATCGGTACGATTGGACTCAACACGATAGAATATGCAAGATCAAATCACACAACTACGAGAAAGTAGTATCGTACTGGCTTCACAATCCCAATGAAGTCTTTAAGTCGTTAACCTGGTTTACAAGAAGAAACCTAAGGTTAAAGGAGAATCGACTCTAGTTAATACAACTAGTATCACACAGGAGGTGTGGGGATTAGGTTTTCCAGTTGCTAGAGTTCTCCTTTATATAGTCTTTCAAATCAGGGTTTGCAATCAATGTTAGCTTGGTAACAAAGCATTCAATATTCACCGTTAGATGAAAACCTGATTAGATTCAAGCTAATATCTTTCAACCGTTAGATCGAAAACTTAGCTTGTTACACAAAAATGAAATGCACGATTTTAGGTTTGTTTAACCGTACCCAAACATGTACATTTGTTGGTTCAACAGTAGTTAACCAAATGGTTATCCATATGAGCACTTTCATATCAACCATATTCTTCTTCACCATAAATAGTTCAAATGACTCAAATGAACTAGTTAGAGAGTTGTTCAATTGCATAAATCTTTTGTAACGACACAAGACACAATCGAAGCAAAAACGATTTGATTCACCCGAATTGATTCATGAACTTTATAGCCACGATTTGCAATTTGCATTCCTTAGTTTATATAAATATAAGTTCACAAATAATCGTCTTTAGATATAACCAACTCAAGTTCGCGGGCTTAAGTTCCCGGAAGGAGTTCACAAACTCCAGCAGATATTCTCGGGATGAGAACCTCCGCCAGTTCGCGGACTGAGCTCACAGCTCTTGTTCCGGTTTTCCTGATCAACAAAGTACGCATACTTTGGTTCAAGGAATAAGGACTTATACATATATCTGTTTCCACGCAATGCTTATATCCAAATAACATCTGAAAGAACAGATCGAAATCTTTAAACGAACAGATCGAAACCCAAATCGAGATTACTTACGTCTTTTGCTTCAAATCGAAACCCTCAAACTGAAACCCTAACAGATGAACTATCTTCTACAAGCATCTTCAAATCGAAACTTCAAATCGAAACCCTCAAACTGAAAACCTAACAGATGAACTTTCTTCTACAAGCAGCTTCAAATCCAAACTGAAACCCTAATAGAGAACCATCTTCTGCAGAGATGAGGAAAGAGGAAAGAGAAGAAGCGGATAAGTCGAGAGAAAAATGGAGGGGCTGAATGACCGAGTCATATGTGACCAAGGGGACTAATGGCTACCCTCATGCGTGACCAAGGGAGAAAATGAAGGTGTGACCACCCACGCACACGGATGGCACGCACGGACCATATCCAGTTACGAATTTGTAACAGCTACAGGACAATTACGAAATCTGACAAGATTTCTAACAACATTTTCCTGTTACGAATTTGAGTTACTAATCCAAGAAAATGGTGTAGTGAAATCATCACCAGCCACAAGGATTACCATCGGTTAATTAGAAATTTAAATTATAAGGTGTCTCACTGGGCAATCATTTCTTTGATGAAGGATTATGTGGATAACGAGATGGGGAGAAGGAGCATTGTATGTTCATGTATGACGATGACGGCCTTGGGATTTCCGTGTCGTCACATGATTTCGAGGTATAAACAAGGAATTCCGTTTGATATCATTGATCCATTTTAGAAGAAACTAACTTTCAAGACACCCCCAACCGAAGAACCACTCAAATCCTTTTTGGACACGGATATTGGAAGAGAAATCATCGAGAAATTCGCAAAGAAGGGATGGCTTGGAACGACAAGTTTTGATGTACGACTTGAAACTAGCTGCTAACCCACATATGGTACCGGTTAGAGAACCAACAGTGATACCGCCGACGGGTAGACCACCTACCAACATTGATAGGAAGGGAGAAATGAAAAAGTTTAAGGTTGCAATGAGTACCCAAAGAAACCCCTTATGAGTAACAAAAGAAACCTTCAACATGAATATGAAGATGCTAAATATGAAGAGGCGTCGGTTCCAAAGAAAAGGGGTCGACCAAAGAAGGGGGAAAGTGGGACAAGTATCTCACAAGCAAAGAAAAATGATCCAACCGTTCCTTCCCAAAATGAGCATGAAGAGGCACTGGTTAAGAGGAAAAGGTATAAACCAAATAAGGGAGAAAGCGGGACAAGTAGCACATGTATAGTCCTTTAAAATGATCCTATTGCTCCTTCATAACATGAGGATCCAATCGATATTTCTCAAGAAAGTCAAGCGCATACAATACACGAGGAGCCAATCGATCTCATTGTTCCTTATCAAGAGAGTCAAGCGAGTACAACACGAGTATCAAGGATACGTGCATGAAAGGGACAAGCAAGACAAATGGGTTCTATGGTGACTCTAAGGGATGTTCTTGGTGATCGAATCACGCCTATATATGAACGAGGAAGACCCCATCAAACGTGTTACACCATATTCGAGGAGTATATTATTCAAAACTTCCCTAAATCATTAAATCCTATGTGTTATCTACCGACGACGTGTATGCAAATGGAAATTGTGGTTATCACGTTGCGTTGAAACAAATAGGCCATATAAGTTTCGCGGATGATGATAACTTAACCCAATGCCAATAATTTAGAAAGATGAATGCCTACAAGAAGACAAGGAATTTTACATATCGATGATGAAGGAAGGAAAAACAAGAAAAGACAAAGAAGTGGAATTTGATAAAATGGTTGCTAGAGTATAAGGGCCAAAGGGGAATGGACCAAATACCCGAGAGTATTGGATGAGAATGCCTATATGTGGTCATCTCTTGGAGAAAATGTGGAGTTGCGTTGTTCATCTATTTGGTGAGGGAACATATTTTACATACGCACCGAAATCCACCATTTGAGATGAATCGCTTAAGGATCGGAAAATTGTTTTATTCAACCATAACAACACTCATTGTATTGGTCTTAGACTAGTGAAGATTGTCCATTACCACCGGTGTGTAAGGTTCATGAGGACTGAGAGCTCACCAAGGAATGGATAAAAAACTACGATCCCAACATGAAACGGTGGGAGGAATTGGTCGGGCCGGATCAAATGAAGGGTCTCGAAGTGTTGGAATGAGTCTTTTCCTTTTGTTAAGAACATGAACTATCAGATGCTTATATTTTGTCACTTTCATATGTTTTATGTTGCAAACTGAACCAAGATTAATGAATGAAAGTGATTTGTCTTTTTTGGGTACGTTGAATTCATGAAATTTATAACATAATCGGTCTTCTCATACGTTGTTAAGGTCCGATTTTGAAGGTAGTAAGCTGCATCTTTTTCAGAATCAGTTTATGCTGGAATTACAATAAACTGATTCTGAATAATAATGAGAAATCGGTTTACTCTGGAATTACTATAAACCGATTCTGAACAAAACTTTCCTGGGAATTCATTCAGAATCGGTCTATGTAGACGACGATGTAATCCGATTCTAGATGAAATAAGTTACAGAAAAACAAACAACTTTTAATTCCTTAATCAGATTACATATGGTCTGACATGATCCGATTGTGGTCTATTTCCACTTTGCATAAACTCATAAATTTAAACTAACATGGTACTAGACTACCATACTGATCTTGTAACCGTATAAAATGAAATTTTTCTATTTCTTAGTGTGAGCTTCAACTATCAATGCGGCTTCGAAATGATAAAACGGCTCTCTCCTCCACTTGGTATAAGCATCATGTGCCGCAAACCTGTCACCTCTGTGCCTAGCGAGAAACTTTTTGTACTTGGTGCATAATTTCTTAAACTGAATCGTCCTAGAACAAACGTGGGATGCATCATATTGATAGCGTGGTTTTTTGCGCTTATCTCCCAACTTTGGAACGAAAGGACCCGATGAAAGTTGATCCAAAATTTCTTCACATGTTGATGTTCTTTGGGAAGATCCTTGACTATGTAATAATTTTTAACCCGTTGGGTCTCTTCCTCGACATCCTTCAATATTTACCTTAGTTGGAATCAGTCTTCACCTCGTTTCTTTGCCTTGAGTACGTATTTTTCTTCCATCGCAACACTTGACGATGATGTGGTAGTTCGTTTGGTTCTCTTAATTATGTCTTCAATTGAATTGGTAGTTGACGATGATGGAGTAGTTCATTTGCATCTTCAAAGAATGTGTTCGAATGAGTTGGTAGTTGATGATGATGGATTTGACATCTTCGAATGGAAAAATAAACAATGGAGAAATATTTCTTTGAATAAGGTAGTGTATGATAGAGAATAGACTTTCCTCTTTATATACATAAGGGATCAACGACTATAATTTCAAAAAAAAAATAAATAGTCGTTAATGGTAACAATCGGATCGTATAAACGCACGAATAGTCCGATTGTGAATTTGGAATAATGGGAAACAGCTACCTTTCCATAATAGGTTTATATATGAGACATATAAAAACCGATTTTTGATTTCTCTACAAATCCAAACTTGGGCCGAGAATCGGTTTATGTAAGTGTATAATAAAAACCGATTTCGTGTAACATCAACTACAATCAGACTAATCTAGTGCACGCATAAACCGATTCTGGGTTGATTTTCGAAAAAAATTATGAGTAAATTTCAGAGATTTAGAGTTAAATCATTGTTGAGTCCTTCTTAAAAGAAATGGATTAAAGGGATTTAACACAATCACTTGAATTGTTTGTTTTCGATTTTTTTTTGAAAACCCAAGAAAAAAATTAGAACTCAATTGTTGTTTGTGATTGATTAGGTTTTAGTTTTGATATTGGTGGAAATTGAAAAAAAAATGAGTTTTGATTAATGATTTTTGTATTTGTTAATTGAGTGATTATGACTTTGTATTTGTGTTAGAGTGATCAAGGTTTCTTTAAAGGGTAATTTAGTATTTTACCATAGTTTAGACATCCCATATTCTTTTCTCTAGATTGGTTGAAGAAATTCATTGTCCCCAAATAATCATACTAGACCCTAAACTAGTAGCCGGGTATTAAAAACTAACCTAAAAGCTAATTAAATAACAAAATGTTGTCTGACATTAAACCCCACCTAAACCCCACGAGCTGCACCATTACAGACGAGGGAATTAAAAATGTGCATCCCCCATCCTGTCAATCCTGCTAACAACCAATACAAGTAAAATGAAATATCACCAGGATCTCCTATGAAGTGCTACTGTTATCGTTCCTCCAAAAAGGCATACGGGGAAATTGAAGGAAAACAGAATCCATCAATCCAGCAGATGATGTTCTTTGCATTGTGGCCACTGATCGATCCTTTGGCTCTTCCACTTGAAGATCAGGATCCCTCCAGAACTTGATAACATGGAGGCTCTCTTCCTCTGTTGATCTCTGAACTATTATACGAGATGCATAACCTTTTTCTTTCATGACAAGGCATATCTGTGAAGGATTGTTGGCTGCTAGTGTAACCATGTACAACCAACCCTTGTTGGACAAGAGTTTGTCGGCAACAGGTAGTATTTTGTCAATAACAGTCCGTCCATTTTCCCCTCCAGCCCAAGCAGAAGCAATTCCATCACGACCTACTTCATCTTCTGGAGTTGGTACATATGGTGGGTTCACAACCATCACATCAACCTTCCCCCACGGCCTTTTTTCCAGCCCCGACGATGCAATATTATCACATAGTACCTCTGCAAGGACTGTATGAGCCTTCAAAGTTTCACTTGTAACTCTCACAGCATGTGGATTAATATCCATAGCAAAATAGCTGACACTTGCAGCACTGTCCTCCTGCATTAGCATGATCGCTAGAGATGTAATGACGTAACCACTACCACAACCAACTTCCATGCAAAACATGGGTTGATGCTCTAAAAGATTTTTTCGATCAGCCAAGAGTGCATCAACTAGAGCAAAGGAATCATCACAGGGTTCATAAACCTCTGGATGCCCATTTACAAGGCGAATTTGAGCAATTCTAGAGGGCATCCTTGACGGAATCTGGTTGAAGATGGTGATATTAGAATTTCTAGTTAGAATTTGAACATTTATAACATCAACATAATGAACAAAGATAAGGAACCATCATAACAATAAGAGTTTCAAGTTTACAGAAAACACTAACTGCAGTTTCCAATTTGAAACATGTGTGATCAGCAAAAGAAAAACAACCAAAATTTCTTCCACGAAGAAAGTACAACAAGGTTGAGGTGCGAGTCAAATAAATACTACGGACATGCTAGTTATTCTAGTTTGAGTTTGATCCATCTCAAGGAGCCAATGAAGTAAGCCTTAAGTGCACGTCTTTTGTTAAGCTGTCTCCAATTACATTTAGGATCAGAATAAACTAGTGAAACTATTATATGATCTCAAGTTTTGCATACCTGCCTACTTTTCCATTCATCCTTTTCCTTCGTTCTTATAGAGGGCAATACTTCAACACCATGGTCCATATTCACTGTTTTAAGTCACAAAAATCTGAAAGAAACAAGGTCACATTAATAAATTAAAATGTAGGAGAAGCAGAGTAAAGTTGTAGGGACCCGACGTAGTGATCGAGAATTTCAAATGGAAGAAAAAAATAAATAAAAAAAATACACATTCAAAATTTTTGGTATTTATTTAAGCAAACAAACAATCTGTTAAAATAATCCATCAAGTGGTTGTACAAGAGGTTTGAGTTTTGAATCCCACTTGCATCGGGGTTGAGCTGATATTGCTAGCTTTCTTCGCCTAGCTACCTGGGCGTGCAGGTAATAGCAGGCCTCTTCTTATGTATGAGGTTTTGAAAAACTAAAAAGATCTGGAGATGGAAAATTTATGGTCCTAGTAAAGACATGCATGAACCGATAATGACTAAGGATTAATGGAAAAAATTTCTCGCCGAAATAGCTGACCCTTCAGTTGAAGCACTTACTATCTAGGTATCCAATCTGCTAAATAGATTAATCATATTAAGCATCACTTATTTTATCTATTACTAGTCTAAACGCATACGCGATGTACCTGTCTTTCTGTTTCAAAACTGTTAGTATTTGGTCGGTCAGGTTAGGTATCTTGACTCATGACCAAATCCATCTTGTATACCCGCATATATTGGGTTGAATAGTTGAATGTGGGAGAATGGGAGAATCAGTTTCTCCAGTCAGTTTTGACTGAGAAGTACTCTTCCACTTCCCTAAACGTCATATATATAGAGTATATGTTATTCTTTTTAAGCGTATGGTATACTGCCGCAAAACTTAGGGTTTACACATAAACTATTTCTCTTCCATTAATTCTCTAGGAGACTAGGGTGTGAACTAGCATTATATTCCCTAGTAGAGTATATTCAAGGCCTTACAGTAATCAAAGAACGAAGAAGGATTCTCAAAGAAGAGGCTCGTAACAGCAATCATTCGATCCTGGGGTTTTCGGATCTTCCGCAGGTAAGTTCCTATCCGAATCCATTTACTTTGATTCATGTTTGTGTAACAGTGGCATCATGAGCTGTTTTGTATTGCTTGATTCGCCGTTTTGAGTTTCTTTGATTTGTTCTGTGATTGATAATCTGTTTTTATTTTTCATACGTTGATTGATATGAATATGTTGATTATCATGATTGTAATGGTGATAATAATCTGTTTTATACCTACATGAGGTTGTGCTGTGGTAGTATGATTAATGAATCATTTTTCTGTTATGATTGCGAACATCAAACATGTTTATATGTTAAATCCATGTTGGTTTGTTGTTTTGATTCGTTAATCATATACAAAAATGTAACATGTTTTCATGGAATCTTGATGCACTCGTGGTGTTTGTTTTTGTTCTGTATGAAGACATGTGATTAATATGCTCGGTCCATATTCTTAACACCATGATTGATCTATATATCTATGTGTATATGTGGTTTGTTCCCATGTCATCAGGTTTACGTCTGTTTGGATCTGTATGTTTTATGAAACTCCCATGAGCTTTCAATACCCGAGAAATAGGATACAATAAGTAATGGACTTAGCATCCAGTACTTAGAAAATGTATCAAGAGGGATTATATATTTGTTATAATAAATCCATGGTTCCATAGTCTGTATAAATGACTGCTCGGTTTATTGTTTTTCTTCAGAATCAATCAAACAAGAAAACAATTGCGTATTGTGTTTGATCGTTTTTATGCCGGTAGGATTTTTATTAGTTGAAAATCATCCTCATGAATGGGTACCTAGTGAAATAATTAGACCTGATGATTTTGTATCTTTATTTCCAATCCCATGTTTCTGTTGTCTTCTTTTGGTTTGTGAAAAAGGGTCATCACATTTTGTTGTTTGTGTGAACCATGATTTTTTTTTACTTTCTGAAACTCCTGTGTGTGTTTATACCCGAGTATGAAGCAGATGAGTCCTAAGTGGGCTAGTGGCCTAAATGGGCTTAGTGTCCATTGGTTAATCCAATATGTGGGCTTATGTAGCCTGAATGGGCTTAGTGTCCGTTGGTTAATCAATAAGTGTGTGTTGTTTGTTTTCGGTGTTCCGGAAACTGGAGAGTCTTGTTATGTTCATAAGTTGATCAGTAATATGACATTCTGAACTTAAAGTTACATTTTTGCTTTCAGGCTTATTTTAAATATACATATAGATATATATACATTAATCATAATTTAAGTTGTATGGTATGATCACATGTTCGTATTAATGACATGTATGCTTAAGATGTATGATTGTTTTGACAACCATGATCACATGTTGTTTCTTATGTGTTCGTAACATGTTTGTTAAATGACACTTCGTGGTTCAGTTGGTTTAAACTATGTGTTTTACCAATAATTACTTGTCCAAATTAATTGATAAATTTCGTGTTGAAGTACATTTTTGGGTGATGATTATGAGCCTACCGAAATTTTCGATCCTAAATTTGTATGTAAATGTTATTTTTATTAATTAGATTTTGAGACAGTATTTCGTATGTACACATAATAATAATGTCAATCTTTGTGCAAAATACGTGTAGAAATGACTACCGAGAATTTGATTGCTGATCTCACCAAGGGATATAAACTAGATGGGAAGAACTATGACATGTGGAATAGGAAAATTCAATACCTGTTCGACTCCAAAGATCAAACGGAACTGTTAACAAATGAAATGGTACAACCTCAAGAAGGTAATTCTGTACAAGCCCGTCGTGACCTTGAAGCCTACGAAGCTTGGGTTAAGAAAGATCGTCATGCACGCTATGCTATGTTGAGTAGCATGAATGATGATCTTATTGGAGAATATGAGAATTATCCAACATCCAAGCAAATGTGGGATCAGCTAAAATTTGATTTTGGTGGTACGTCCACTACTAAACTTCGCAGCTTAGTGATGAAATTCGAGGTCTACAGAAAAGATCTCAAGCATTCTATGACCGAACATCTTAGGACGATGTCGTCTATGATCCATGATTTAAAATCTGCTAGGAATGTTCTTACTGATGAACAACAAGTTTTAGTTGTGATAAGGTCATTGCCTGATTCTTGGGTGCATATGAAGCAAATTTTGACTCATAATGAAGGCATCAAGAATTTTTCTGATATTTCTCGACACGTTGAGCTTGAGGCTGAGCGCCAAGAGGCGACACGTGTGGCTTCCTTGTATGCTCAAGGTGAGCGCAAACCACAGGGTAAGCACAAGAACGATAGCTGAAAAGATGTCAGCAAGGCAGAAAAGACATCTAAGCGCCGTCGTGGCAAGTGAGCTGGTAAAAAGGATAAGTCCAAGATGAAATGCTACAACTGTAGTAAAAAGGGACATTTTGGCCGTGAGTGCACTGAGCCTAAAAAGGTACCCTTTTCACCCAACTTCGTAAACATTTGTGTTTGCACACATGTATTGGTTGCTCACTCTCTCCCTTAATGGATTGTAGATACGGGAGCAACAAGACATGTAACTCGAGATCGAGCGGGGTTCGTAAATTATCGACGTCTTTCACGTGGTACACAAAGAGTCTACATGGGCAATGACTCAAGTGAGGAAGCTGTGGGAGTTGGAACTTATCAACTTCATATGCGCTCTGGACGCATTTTAACACTTCATGATGTACTTTATGTACCTGGAATTCATCATAATTTACTTTCAGTTATTGCACTTCTTAGTTTTGGATATTCTTTTAAAATTGAAGACAGTAGATTGGACATCATTTATGATGGTATTTTGTTTGGACATGGTTATTTAAGTAATAACTTCTTTAAATTAGATTTGTTTAATTCTTTTTCTTCTGATGTTTTAGTAACTAATGCTAGTAGTAGTGTTGTTGATGATTGTATGACTTGGCATGCTAGACTAGGCCACATTGGGCAAGATAGATGACAAGGTTAGCTCGAGAAGGCCATCTTGGCTCACTCGCTAAAGTTTCCTTACCCTTTTGTGAACCTTGTCTAGAAGGAAAAACTTGTAGAAACCCTTTTGGTAAGGCTAAACATGCTACTCAACCTCTTGAGTTGGTACATTCTGACATCTGTGGACCTATGAATGTTAAAGCTAGGCATGGTTATTCCTATTTTCTTACATTTATTGATGATTATACGCGATTTGGTTATGTATATTTGATCGCTCACCGCTACGAAGTCTTGGATTGTTTCAAGCGCTTTGTACCAGAGGTTGAAAATCAATCTGAGAAGAGTTTGAAGACTCTCCGTACTGACCGTGGACGTGAATACTTATCAGATATGTTCAAAGAATTTTGTGAGACAAAGGGTATAACTAGGCAGCTTACTAGTCCCTATACTCCGCAGCAAAATGGTGTTGCAGAGAGAAGGAATAAAACATTATTGGATATGGTAAGATCCATGATGGCGCAAGCCAACCTCCCAATATCTTTTTGGGGGATGCTATTATGACTGCGGCCTACATTTTAAACCGTGTCCCATCACAGTCAGTTCCTACTACACCATAAGAACTATGGAAAGGCGAAAAACCCAATTTAGGGAATTTGCGCCCATGGGGTTCGGCAGGTTTTGTTCACAACACTTCCCATGTGTACGGGAAACTAGGACCTAGAGCAAGAAATCTTGTCTTTATAAGATATTCTGAGTGCTCAAAAGGTTATGTGATATATGGTGAACATCCAAGTGGAGGAATGACTGAAGTAGAGTCCAGAGACATTGTTTTCATTGAAGATGATTTTCCTCGCATCAGTGACATTAACAAGGACTTAGAACTCTTTGAAATAGAAGAGAATGTTGACATCTTACTATCTTCTAGCGAGGGTATGGAATTAGTTTCTCAACCTATACCCGCTGAAGATAGTGAGAGTGATCTTCATCCTAGTGGGAGTATCACACTAGAGCCCCAAGACCTTGAGACACGCAGAAGTAAGCGTCAAAAAGTACCCCGTCGTCGTTTTGAGATTGAAGGGGGAATATTAATGTGTGATGCGAGTGTTGAGGATGAACCTACTTCTTACGAAGAAGCGGTTTCATCACCTGCTAGCGGCAAATGGATTGTTGGCATGCAGAATGAAATAATATCAATGAAAGACAATGATGTTTGGGATTATGTTGACCTTCCGCCTGGGAGAAAGACTATTGGAAACAAATGGGTCTTCAAAATTAAACGCAAGGCAGATGGTTCAATTGACAACTACAAGGCTCGCCTAGTAGCGAAGGGATATATCCAACAAGAGGGTATTGACTATGAGGAAACTTTTTCCCCTGTGGTGAAGTTTTCCTCAATTCGTCTCATGCTTGCTATAGTCGCACATTTGGATTTAGGATTGTACCAAATGGATGTTAAATCTGCATTTCTCAATGGAGAACTGGACGAAGAGATTTACATGTCTCAACCCAAGGGTTTTGAGGTCAAATGACAAGAGAGCAAAGTTTGTCGTCTTCTATTTATGGCCTTAAGCAATCGTCTAGACAATGGTATATGCGTTTCCATCAGTCTATCACCTCTGCTGGTTATGAGATGATTGAGGAAGACCATTGTGTGTACATTAAACGATCCAAGGAAAGTATTCTTATCCTAGCATTGTACGTCGACGATATACTATTAGCTGGTAATGATCTTGAAGGTGTTGTCGCCACTAAGAAGTGGTTGTCCTCTAATTTTGAAATGACGAACATGGGTGAAGTTAATTATGTATTAGGTGTTAAGATCACACGAGATCGCTCAAGAAAGATTCTTAGTTTGTCACAAGAGACTTACATAAAGAAGATCTTGAACGTTTTCGAATGCATGATTGCAAACCCATTGACACTCCTATGGATAAAACTATGGTACTAAGTAAAGATCAATGCCCAAAGAATGAAGAAGAAAAGAATTATATGTCCAAAGTACCTTATGCATCCGCAGTTGGGAGTCTAATGTATGTTATGTTGTGTACTAGACCTGACATAAGTTTTGCAGTGGGTATGGTAAGCCGTTACCAAAGTAACCCTGGACCGGATCATTGGAAAGCGGTCAAAAGGATATTTCGTTATCTTAAAGGGACTGCTGATCTTCCCCTTTGTTACTATGGTGATGATATTATACTTAAAGGATTTAGCGATGCTGATTGGGGCAACGATAAAGATGAGTACAAGTCTACTTCAGGTTATGTGTTTAAACTAGGGGTGGTGCAATCACTTGGTGTAGTAATAAACAGAAGTGTGTTTCTCTTTCCACTATGGGAGCAGAGTATGTTGCACTTTCAGCAGCTGTCCAAGAAGCTGTATGGTTAAGGAGATTTCTTAAGAGCCTTGGTGTCTCAGAAAATGCAAAGGATGCGGTGGTGCTTCATAGTGATAGCACATCAGCTCTTGCATATGTGAAGGATCCCAAATACCATGGAAAAACCAAACATATTGGTAGGCGATTCCATTTCATTCGTAATATAGTTGCACAAAGAAAGGTTGTTCTTAGACATATCTCCACGAACAAGATGTTGGCTGACCCTTTGACCAAGCCAATGCCGACAGTTGTTTTCCAATCTCATGTAGAGAACATGGGATTGACTAGGATTTGATATGTAGAACATTTGATTATTGTTCGATGACATTATTATTATTTTTGAGTGAATGAATGAGTAATGATTGTTTTCTTGATTAAATACGTTTTATAGAATTCAAATATACTATTCATGTGTACATATATTTGAAGTTGTCTGCGGGCAAGAATCGTCCTACTCACACAGGTGATTCGCCTTGGCGCTTAGTATAGCGAGCAAGATGAGACAAGAGAAAAGAAGTTTTTGGGAATTTGTATTTCAAAAACTACTTGTTTTTGTAACAATCTTTTGATTCTTTCTAAATTGTAAAAGGCGCCTTAGTATGTCTAAGATGAGATCTCAAAGAGATTAATCATTAAGTTTGACCACCACTTAATGAAGCCTGTTATAAAGCCAGATGTGATTTTCTAAATAGTCTCTATGTGTATGACTGGGTTTAGAAATTCAGGTTAGGCACTTTTTAGCGACTAGACTAAGATTTGTATGGTGTATATTTTTAACGCAAGACATGCCCACTTAAGTGGGAGAACACCATAGCATACGCATACTGTATGTGCTAAGTCGACCAAATGTGGGAGCAATGAATGATTCCCTGCTTCATTGCTGTGTGAGCCACTGGATTAATATCCAATTCTTTTATCCCTTTGACTTGGGTTTATGTCATGAATCAGATACTTAATGATGCTACTTTAGCATGTTTTCTAATACGATGCATATTTCCGTAATATGATACATGTTTAGGAAAGCTATTAAGTTGAATTGGATTGATATGGATTTCTTGGAAGAAAATTTGATAATACACCATGAGTTGTGATTCATTGTTGTCCAACGTTTTTTCGTCTGTCAAAAATCATGAATACAATTTATATGTGTGGGTACAATACTGCTTCTTCGAGGGATTAAGAGTATTGCACCGGGTGTAGTCAAATTATCTGAGGTGAAAACGAGAAGTTAGTAAGTGATGTACTTTGGTTAGTTTGATAAAGACTTAATCATTGTGCTCCTACCATTTTTTTAATGCTCGTGAGGTCGCACGCCCTATATCCAGTATGAAGAGTTTGGTAATGTGACGAAGAGAGTACTATATTATATGCGTGCAAGTGGGAGATGTTAGTATTTGGTCGGTCAGGTTAGGTATCTCGACCCATGACCAAATCCATCTTGTATACCCGCATATATTGGGTTGAATAGTTGAACGTGGGAGACGTGGGAGAATCAGTTTCTCCAGTCAGTTTTGACTGAGAAGTACTCGGACGACTACTTCCACTTCCCTAAACGGCATATATATAGAGTATATGTTATTCTTCTTAAGCGTATGGTATACTACCGCAAAACTTAGGGTTTACACATAAACTATTTCTCTTCCATTACTTCTCTATGAGACTAGGGTGTGAACTAGCAGTATATTCTCTAGTAGAGTATATTCAAGGCCTTACAGCCATCAAAGAACGAAGAAGGATTCTCAAAGAAGAGGCTCGTAATAACAATCATTCGATCCTGGGGTTTTCGGATCTTCCGCAGGTAAGTTCCTATCCGAATCCATTTACTTTGATTCATGTTTGTGTAACAAAAACAAATCGAACGTTTTATTCGATAAATATTCAATTGAGATATGCGTTTACATAAAAAAAGTGTTTGTATGTGTGATGCGATTGCCGTTCCGTTTCAAGACCTGCAAAATATTTTTGTAGGGTTACAGAAATCCAATTGAGCCAGTTAATTTGTGTATAAAGCTGTTTATTATCAAAAAAAAAAAAGAAATCCAATTGACCCATGACATGATTAGCGGGGATTATTAGTGTGAACCTGTTTATTGCTCAAGCAGCTAAAATCTTTAAATACAACTTCAAACCAAGATAAGCTTCGGAGCCACTTTTATTCAAAATTAACACTCTGCGTAAAAATTGACATCTACATTTCAAGACTTAACAGAAAATGCATCCATCAGTCTCTGGGTTTTCTACTCTTATCAAAAATAAGATTACTATAACATGCGATACAGTACGTGAAGTGTTTTTTTCATACTTCACCTACAGAAGAAGGTAAATTCATAGTGATCGAAGAAGTTCAGGATCCCCGTGCATTCATTCTGCTATTGACATTTAGTCATTGAGTCGGTGAGTCTAAGAAGCTGAATCTAGCTTCTTAACTTCCTAGCTGCCTTCTGATTGGTGGTAACTTTTCTCATTCAGACAAAATAAGTTAAAAACAATTATCCTTACCAGCAGACGTTTTTCAGATAATTCATATCTTCTAAGAGTATGAACGAATTAACGACCCCCAAAAGAGCGGTCAAGGAGACGACGCTGAAGTAGAATCAAAATGTTTGATTGTTATAAACCTTCGAAAGTTCCCTGTAGTTACCATATGTCATTGTCTATGTTGAGCCAACAACTATTTATCCATCACCTCTGATAACTTATGTTAGCTTGTGAAGATTTTATAAGGAAATCATTCTTAAATCGAGGTTGAGCTGTAAACTGAAACGTGTCCAGATTTTCAACAAATATTCAGACAACAATGGTTTATTTTGGTTTCCTCCTGATTTATTAAGGTTTAGGCTTTTTATATTTCTATGTTAGCGTCCTTACTTATTAAAGATTTTTCATATTAATCAACGAGTGGAAGGCATTAAACAGTTCACAGAACAGTTGATTTTTTGTTAAAAATACCATCTGAGTTGAGCTCTGCAACTCGGCGACCAAAATCGGAGAATTTTTTTCTTCTCTCGATCTTCATTCTTCCTCATTAATTCAGGTGAGAATCAATTGTTGATTGTTATTAAAGTTTTTCAAGTGATTTTTATATCAATGATTAAGTTTAGTATTTGAATCCGCCGTTAAATATGTCAGATAATTCAAATTCTTTGGATTTTGAACTTACAAAAAATCTTAGATCGGAAAAATCTTTTGGTATCAATATAGCGAGTACTTCAATTTTTATTCTGGATGAAGTAATTGATGAGAGTTTAAACAAATGGAGATTTAGTTTGATTGGTCGATTGGATTAAGTTCATCTTAAATTTACAATAGCTGAGGCAAATCTGAGAAAACAATGGCAGTTAAAAGGTGGTGTTCAACTTATACCAATTGGAAAAGGTTTTTTCATTATTAAGTTGGACAATGGAGATGATATGAAGTTAAACTATGAAGGTCCCTGGGTGGTTGAAAATCAGGAGTTAAGTATCAGATATTGGGAGAAAGACTTTAGACCTGAATTACAAAAAAAATTCTAATGCTTATGTCTGGTGACATTTCCAGGTCTAAGTACTGAGTATTTGAAAGAAAATATCCTAATGGCTATGGGAAGATCATTTGGAGGACCAATTAAAATTGATGAAACTACACTGAAAAAACAAGCTGGTTTTTATGCGAGTCTTTTAGTGGAAATTGACTTAGCAAAAACAATACCTAATAAGGTACGGGTTGAATCTAAGTATGGTAAATTTGAGCATGATATACGTTTTGTTAAACTTCCTAAATATTGTAACCATTGTAAGGTGATTAGGCACTATGTAGCTGAATGTAGAAGCAAGAGGAAGGAACAAAACATGATGAAGGGTCATCATGTGCAACAACAGCAGTGGAGATATACTCCAAAGAAAGGGTATAAGGAAAATTCTGTTAAATTTGATATATGTTTTCTTGATAATACTAATGCAGAAACAAGTATTAATCAGGAGGAGGTTGACTTAAATGAAAAAATTAATGATGTCATAGAATCTCCTAAGAACAATGGTTTTGCTGGCATCCTGAATTCACCATTGGAGTTTCCTATTTTATCTGGTGACAAGTTGTTGGAAGTGGGTAAGAGTATTCCTCTTTTACATTCAACTGAAGTGGTAGAAGCTGATGAAGAGGTCACTATTCAAGCTCTAACAAATATTAATTCTGAAGTTGGTGCTCTAGAAGTTTGGAAAGATGTTGGAAAACATCTAAAGAAAGAAAATTGAATAATCTAATGGAGGGTTCAAATGTGAGTAAAATTGCATCTCCTAATAAATTTAATGCTCTAATTGAGGTGGCGGAAAATCAGGATCAGACTTTTTCAAAGGTAATTACTAAGCCTAATAAACTTAAAAAGGTAGTCTCTAATGTTACTACTAAAATGCAGGCTAATAATTCAGCAAAAATAAGTAATGGAATGGGGAGTACTAACACTTCTCAAATATCACAATTTCAATGAGAGTAGCATATTGGAATGTCAGAGACTTGAGAAGAATTTAGGCCAAAGACAAAATTAAGAATTTAGTTAAACAATTTAATCCTTCATTGTTGTGGATTGCAAAACCTAAAGTAAGAGTTTCAAGTAGTTTTATAAAACAGTTAAGACTACCTGGTATGAGCAGTATGGTTATTCATAATTCTTGTGCAAACTTAAAAGGAAATATTTGGGTTTTTTGGAATAATTTTTATCAACTCCAGCTGTAATTTTTAATGCAAGACAGGCCATAACAATTCAAGCTGGAGAAGTTTTAGTTACTGGTATTAATGCTGCACGTCTTACTATAGACAGAAGAACATTATGAGAAGAGTTATTATTTATGAATGAGATGAAGTTGCCCTGGCTTGTAATTGGTGATTTTAATGTTGTTCTTACTTGTGAAGAAAAAAAGGGTGGTAGAAATCCACTTAGAATATCTACGCAGGAATTCAAGGACTTCCTTGAATCTTGCAATATAATACAAGCTCCCAGATCTGGAATTCAGCAATGGAACTGGGAGGTATTTGGAGATCTAAGATTTAAAGTAAAAACTACAGAAGATGACGTTTTGGCTGCTACATTGGAGTCAGATGCAGATCTTGAAAATATTGAGTTACTGAATAAATTGGTAACAACAAGGGGTAAGCAGGAATTAGCTTCTAAACAATATAATGAACTAATGAGAGAAAAAGCTAGAGTTAAGTGGGTCAAGGAAGGAGGTGCGAATACAGCTTTCTTTCACACAACCATGAGAGTTAGAAAATCCTATAATTGTATTGCAGAATTGGAGGATGCTGAGGGTAATGTTGTCACCAATCTAGAACAAATTTCAGATATGTTGGTTACTCATTTTAAGAAAAAGTTTGAGAAGAAGAATGTAATGTTTAATGAAAGCATTTTTGAGGTAATCCCAAAATTATTAACAGATGAAGACAATGATTTTTTGGATGATGTTCCTTATTATGAAGAAATTAAAAATGCTGCATTTGGGATGGATGCAAACAATGCTCCTGGTCCTGATGGATTCCCATGGAGTTTCTACAAATTTGCTTGGAATGTGGTTGGACAAGACTTGGTTGATGCCATACAATATTGTTGGAGACATAGGTCCATACCAAGAGGCTTTAATTCAAATTTCTTGTTCCTTCTGTCTAAAATACAAGGTGCAAAGAAAGCTGAGCATTTCAGACCAATTGGTCTAGCAAATTTCAACTTTAAAATCATTACAAGAATCATTACTGACAGAATTGGTAAAATTATTGGGAGATTGGTGTCATGTCAACAAGGAGCTTTTATCAAAGGAAGAAATATACATGAAAAAGTGGTTTTAGCATCTGAGTTGGTCAATGAGCTTGAAATTAAAAGAAGGGGTGGGAATGTAGGCCTCAAAATTGACATAACTCAAGCATATGATTCCTTGAGCTGGAATTTTCTCTTTGAGGTTTTAAGAAGATTTGGTTTTTCAGAGGTTGGAATTCAGTGGTTGAAGAAAATATTTGAATCTGCCAGAATATTTGTCCTTGTTAATGGTTGCCCATGTGGATTTTTTGATGTGGTAAGGGGTTTGAGGCAAGCTGATCCTCTGTCACCAATATTGTTTGTACTAGCTGACGAAGTGCTGAGTAGAAATATCACTAAGCTAGCGCAGACTAATAAATTACAACCAATGGTATGCAGAGGAGGAAGTCAGCCAACACACTTGATGTTTGTTGATGATATTTTCATATTTTGCAATGGAAACAAGAGGACATTAAAGAATTTGATGGAGCTCTTAATGAAATATCAAAGTGCATCTGGTCAGGAAATAAACAAGACAAAAGGTAAATGCTTTGTAGGTGGTACTTCCCTATCAAAGAAACAGGGGATAGCAGAATTTTTACAAATAGAATTGTCTTCTTTTCCAGATAAGTATTTGGGTGTGATATTAAATCCTGGAAGAGTAAAATCGCAACAAGTATGGGGGATGGTTGAATTGATGCAAAAGATGTTGGCTGGATGGATAGGTAAACTACTAGCTTTCTCTGCAAGGCTAACTCTTGTTAAGTTTGTCTTATGCAGCATGACTATATACACAATGTCAGTGTACAAATGGCCAAAGTCAATAATAATGGTGTGTGAAAAGATTATCAAGAATTTTTTGTGGTCTGGAGACCCAAATATGAAAAAGCTGGTGACTGTAAAATGGGATGAAGTAAATGCTCCTATGGATGAAGGAGGTTTGGGGCTGAGAAGATTGGAAGTTATGAATAAAGCATTGTTAATGAAATTACTATGGAAAATAGAAAACGAAGATGAAGAATGGACCATATTTATGAGGGAAAAATACAAGGACAGAAATGGTGAATGGATCAAATATTACAAACAATCTTCCATATGGTTTGGTCTTAAGTGAGTGATGTCTGAGATGTATGAAGGAAGTAGATGGTTGGTAGGAGATGGAAAATGTATCTCAGTCTGGATTGACAAATTGGTTAAAGAATATGCTCTTACTGAAAGACATGCTGATGATACTTACATTCTGCAAAATGTTGATCTAAAGGTGAAGGATTTAATATAGAATGAAGAATGGAATATACCAGCACCTATCCTGAATTTTTTTGACAATAGTGAATTACAGTTTTGAGACAGGGGAAGGATAAAAGAATGGATATGACAGGCTCCTTTACAGTAACTAATGCAGCTCAAATGATAAGGAAGAAGCACTCAAAAGTTCCTTGGGCTAGACAGGTATGGCAACCATGCATTCATCCTTATACTTCTAGCAATTTATGGAAAATCTTAAGAGGAGCATGTGCCACTGAAGAAACTGTTAGGAAAAAAGGTTTTCCGCGGTATCAAAATGCTACCTATGTGGTGGTAGTCCCCGGCAACGGCGCCAAAAACTTGATAGTCCCCGGCAACGGCGCCAAAAACTTGATAGTCCCCGGCAACGGCGCCAAAAACTTGGTAGTCCCCGGCAGCGGCGCCAAAAACTTGGCAGGTCCGGACTAGTGTATAAAAATGATGCGATGAAAACGGGCCTACAGTAATACCGCAAGTGCACGGTGTCGAAAGTGGCAAATGTGCAAGTACGGGTCGATCCACAGAGATCGGGTGTGTTTTGGAATGTCTAGCTATTTTGGGTTCTAAATTTGCTAATGGGCTTTGAATACCAAAGGGGTCTTGAATATCAATGGTCTTTGAATACCCTTTGGAACTGTTGGGCTGAACTGAGCTTGGGCTCAGAAATATGGACTATGGGCTTTAGGTCTTAAACCTTGTTTTGGGCTTTTGGGTTGAACAACTGGGCTTTGGTTAAGCCCACAGTTGACTGAATTGGGCTTCAGTTTGAATTGAGCTTTGGAAAGCAAAGCAATCAGCAGCAATGCAACAGGACAGCACAGGGGCAGCAGCAGCAAGGGAGGCAAACAATGCACAGCAGCAGTGCAATGCAGTGAAAGAAAAGTGCTGCACAGCAATAGAATGCAGCAAAGGAGCTGCAGCAGACAACAACAACAGCAGTAGGGAAGGCAGCTGCAGCTGCACAAGCAGTGCACAGCAGCACAAGAGACAGAAGAAGAAGTGGCAGCAACAGCAGCACTGCAAGTCTGCACAGCATCTGCACAAGCAGTGCAAGTAGCAGCAGCAGTCTGCAAGGCACTGGAAGGAAGGAAAACAGAACAGTGGGAAAAGCAATGGAAAAATGATAAAACAAACCAAGATAACAGCAAGCAAAGATGACAATGAAGTGAAAGATAATGCAATAAAGAAGATGGCTAACAAAATAAACAAAAGGAAACACAAACAGGGCAACACATGGCAAAAGCAAAGAACAAAAATGAACCAAGGCCTAAGCCAAGGGCAGGGGTGATAAAGAAACTGACAAGAAGCAATACTAAGGCAAGAATACAGGCATTCCTATAGAATGGGTTGAAAACTAGCTTGCTATAAGCACTAGCTTCTCCCAATGCACAATCAACACTTCAACCTAAGCATACAAGGAGAATGGCAAGAACATCAGCTTGCTATGAGCACTGATTTCTTGCCATTGCACAATCAGCACATTGCTTCACAGATACCTAGCCTAGCATTCCTTCAAATGACAGTAAAACAAACATGACAGGAACATTGATACTAACAGTGAGCAACAACACAAGTTAACAGGACTAACTGACTAACAATGAACAAAACTATAAATAACAGGAGACAAGCATAACAGGAATACAACATGAACATGAAACTGAACTACAAAGATTTAAAACATGGAACAATGAACAAGAACAACACAACTGTGAACTGAAATTAAGCAGTGACTGAAAATTGAAAATTGAACTAAAGTTAACAGTTAACAGGACATGAGAGTCCTGGATGTGGGCTAATCCCAACATGAAAATTACACACAACCCATGGTGCTATTTATAGTCACAGACCCAAATTCCCTAAATTACCTAATTCCCCCAAAATTAGGGTTTGTTCTTCCCCAAATTACAACAGTTAAAATTAGCTCACCTAAAAGTCCAATTGATGCCGACCCATCCCTTCTCTGACTCCCCTGTATCACTCCATGCCTTCAATTTCACTCTAGCTCAACCCAATTTATCAATTTTGCACGCCTAGGGTTTCTGAAAGAGAATGTGCAAAAATTGAGAAATTAGATGGACTAGGGAGATGGGAGTAGAGGGTATTAGTTGTTGGGTGATAGGGTGATGATGGTGGAGGTGTGGTGGTGGCAGTGAGTTGGTGGCAGAGGTGGAGAAGGTGGTGGTGTACGGTGGTTCTGTGGAGAAGATGGTGGAGAGGGTATGGCTCGATAGAATGGGAGAAAGGGAGTGTTTGGGTAGGTGGTATAGGCTCGGTTGCTAGGGTGTTAGGCGGATCCATCGAGTCGGATGAACAGCGAGGATGAGCCGTGGGATATGGAGCTGGTAGTAGATCGGACGGTGATGCGGAGGCAAGCGATGAGAGACCGTTGGATTATATGATACAACAAAATGAACGGTACTTGATGGAGTTAGGTACTGTAGTGTAAGGCGGAGATATCAAACTTCGATGAACAGCAAGGTAGCGACCGTTGGATTCAACTACCATCTAATCTGAAGGCTTGGAATTTCAGCGCTGTGGTGCTCGGCAGAGACATCAGATTTTGATGCTCAGCAAGGAGCGACCGTCGGATGCTTCTGAGAAATGATCTGATGGCTGAGAACGGAGGCGCTTTTGTGTGTAGAAAATGAGGTTGTGCGCACCATTCTTCGCGGTTTCCTTGCGTAATTTCTCCCGGCTTTTCACTACTTTTCTGCTCTTTTCGCTCCGCGACTCATCCGAACTTTATTTACTACCTAAAAATGCAAAATTAATTAATAAAAATATTTATTCTTGAAAACAATGAAAATACAGAATATGGGATAAAATGTAGAATTAATGCATAAAAGATGAGTTAAATGCCAACAAAAAGGGATAGATATATACAATATTTGGCACTCATCATGTGGTAACAATCAAGACACAATGGAACATCTTTTATGGTCATGTGAATTCAGTGAGCAGATATCGCATTGGATGAGTAAAATCTTTAAATGTTCTAAGCCAATGGGATTTGTGGAAATTCTGAATAAAGGACAAAGCCCTGCTATAAAGGAAGTGTGGTATATATGCTCTTTTAACATAATGGTAGAAGTGTGGTTTCTAAGGATGTGTGCCATAATATAAGATGTTGTGACACCTAATATTTAGTTTTTTAAACAAAAGATTATGAGGATTACCAAGGAAAGTAGTATCAGAATGAAAGGAGAAATGTGGGGGAGAGTTTATGATCTGCAAGTACTGCTTTCTTTTGGAATTTCTGAAATCAAAGCATCATGTACAACTGTAAAGCAATGATTCTTCAAATTGCCTGCTGTCAATCAAGTGTTAATTTGTTGTGATGGTGCATCAAAGGGAAATCCAGGACTGGCAGGATTGGGTTTTGTGGCTAGAGCTCATTCAGGAGAATGTATTGGAGCAGTTTCAGGAGGGATAGGACTAGCAACAAACTACTTAGCAGAAGTAATGACATTAATAGTGGCAGGTGAATGGGCTATTAGAAAACTATTTCAACAAGTTTGTTTTAGTCTGGATTCAATGGAAGTTTTAGTTGCTTTTTCAAATAATAAGGTACCATGGATGGTGCAGAGTAGATAGGAGAAGATAAAGTGTTTAAAATAGCGAAAGCGTAAAGCGATGCGCTCTCTTAGTAAAGCGTAAAGCGCCATTAAAAAGCGTTACCGAAGCGCTGCCTCGTAATACATAATACATATGTATGTATGTTTTTGTTCTACATGAAAACTAAGAAGTACGCACAAGAAGAGGGAAAGTAGTCTTAAGGAGAGTAAGAAATGTCTTCAATTTGATGACAACTGTTTCTTGTTTTTCATTTTTCTTTTCCATAACTAGACAGTTGGCTTAATATTAATTGTAACAGGTTGCTACACCTTGGACAGCTAGCTTCTTACAAGCTGTACACATTTTTATGTGATCAGTAGATGCCATACTCTCTTTTGACATCTAGCTTCCATAGCTCATGTATAAAGACAATATCTGAATAGCCTTTTAGAAAGAAAAAAAAGTATCCCTGCTGTTTCTACTTTCTGGAGCGCACGTTTCAGTGCGTTTCTTATTCAAAGCGCAAAAAAGCACGCTCTGATTCCCGCTATGAAACGCTTTTTTAAACACCGAGAAGATAAGAAGACTAATACCCTCTATTACATTTAGACATTCTCACAGGGAGACAAACTTTTCAGCTGGCAACATGGTAAAGAAGGGAGTATTACTAAACAGGGGGTAGTCATTTACTTTGAAGAAAAACCAAACTTCTTAGGAAGATTAGAGAATGAGGATGACACTTATTTTAGATTTTAATTCATGATTTAGAAAAAAAAAAGTTCACAGAACAGTTGAACACACAAAGTTAAGAACTCTTGAAAATTGGCTTTAAAAACCTCTGTTTTTCCACACTAAGCTAAGAACATAAATTTAGTGGCACTGGTACTATAGGGCATTTACAGAACGGTGTGTTAGGAAATTAAGTGTGATTTCCTATTTTGGACTTCTTCCATATTGAGATGGGTTTCCTATTCTAGATTTCATAGAGTTTAGGAAAGAGTTAGTTTCCTTATTGGAGACTTGTGTTCTCTATATATAGGACTAGAATTATAGGTGTTTATGATATCTAACCTAGAAGAATGGTAAATCCTTGTGCTTAGGATTTTGGTCTCTTTGTTAGGGAGGATCGTGTGCTACCGTGAAGGTCAATATCGGTGTGAGAGAAAAACTAGAGAGAGGATTTTGGTGTTCTGGGGTTTAGGGTTTGGGGCTTGCCCTAAACCTAGTTTTTAGTGTTTCCATGTTTCTCCTCTGTTAGCAGCAGCTATGAAGACGGTGTAGAAGAGAAGACATGAGGCTGGTTCGAGGAATGGTTATAGAGTTGGTTTCTTTGATGGTGTTCTCGGGTATGTCTTGTTAACTCTTGGGTCTTGTCTTCGGTTGCGGAAAGAGCATGTAATGGTCTTTGATTTAATGGAATTTTTTGTGGTGGTGTTGGCCGTGGACGTAGCTTGTAAAGGTGAACCACGTATATCTTGTATTGTGGTTATGTGTTCTTGTTTATCTTCTGTCTCTCTTATTATTTCTCCAATGTTTGGTTCAATCGCCAATTGCCCTCATGTGTTCCACTGTGCTCGGGGTGCCAATTTTGCCAACAATTGGTCTCTTTGTTATGGAGGATCGTGTGCTACCGTGAAGGTCAATATCGGTGTGAGAGAAAAACTAGAGAGAAGATTTTGGTGTTCTAGTGTTTAGGGTTTGCGACTTTGCCCTAAATAGTTTCTAGTGTTTCCATGTTTCACCTCTGTTACTAGCGACTATGAAGACGGTGTAGAAGAGAAGACAGGAGGCTGGTTTGGAGAATGGTCTAGAGAGTTGGTTTCGATGGTTTCTTAAATGGTGTTCTCGGGTATGTCATATTAACTCTTTGGTCTTGTCTTGGGTTGCATAAGGAGTATGTAATGGTCTTCGATTTAATGGAAGTTTTCTAATGGTGTTGGCCGGTGGATATAGCCTGTAAAGGTGAACCACGTAAAACTTGTGTTGTGGTTTTGTGCTTGTTCATCTTATATCTCTCTTATTATTTCTCTCATGTTTGGTTCAAATCACCAATTTCCCTTTGTGATCCTGATTTCCGCTGCGCTCGGGGTGCCAATTTTCCCAACAATTGGTATCAGAGCCAAGGATGGGCTGGTGTGATTGAACCAGGAATTGAACGATGGTTTATTGTTCGGGTGGAGAAATATGTTTTGAAAATAATGTTTCAACCAGTGATTACACAAAGATGGATTTGTGATGTGATTTACAAATCGGAGGTTCAACTTGGTAGAAGTGTATGTTCTTCGTTTATTTTTATGATGTAGTATGGGATGCAGAATAAGACTGAATGAGGTGGAATACATATTTACTTCTTGAAGAGTGTTAGTAATCTTACACTATAAAGAATGGGTTACAAAGTTTGAAGAAAGGATGAGGGTTGTGAGGTCTCATGTAGAAGAATGACCACCAATTCTTCGAAGTTATGCACGAGATGTTTTAGATTTATGTTCTTAAGTCTATGTTAAAGTATTCTTGATGGCTTGCACGTAATATCAAGAATATGCCCGATCTCGGAAGTATGTACCACGGTAATATGGGCATTCACACGGTATATATTCTGAGCGAGTATGTTGGGTGTGATGGTGGTAAAAGTATGTCGGATTGGTGATGACTTTGAGAATCGCTTAAAGGATTAAGCATGTAATCACAGTGGAGATATTTGATGATTTATTTCAGATACACGGTAATCATGACATGTGCTGGAGTATGATATTGAAACTAACTCTTCCTTTATGGATTAGAGTTCAATATGTTATTAGCTTACTGATTACGTGGAGCTAATGGTGATTTTTCTGGTTGGTTCTCTTGGTGGTCAATGGTGGAGTCTGTACAAGGATTCGTTGATGGTGATTAAAGATTTTCATGGTGTTTGTGAAACGTGGCTAGTTTCATAAGCGTTCTTCACGAATGAGATGATTTGAAGACTTTTATCAACGTCATGGTGTTTTTGGTCGAAGAGATGGTTCCATGAAGATGGAAGTTCGGGTTTGAGCTTCAAAACTAATTCTACGGATATATAGACATGGTGTACAACTCTGGTGGAAGATGGAGGTAATTTCCTGTGATCGTCTCATGCTTGATAGCATAATCCGAGGTGCAGATTGTTAGGAAATTAAGTGTGATTTCCTGTTTTGGGCCTCTTCCATATTGAGATGGGTTTCTTATTCTAGATTTCATAGAGTTTAGGAAAGAGTTAGTTTCCTAGTTGGAGACTTGTGTTCTTTATATATAGGACTAGAATTATAGGTGTTTATGATATCTAACCTAGAAGAGTGGTAAATCCTTGTGCTTAGGATTTTGTCTCTTTGTTAGGGAGGATCGTGTGCTACCGTGAAGGTCAATATCGGTGTGAGAGAAAAACTAGAGAGAGGATTTTGGTGTTCTAGTGTTTAGGGTTTGGGGCTTTGCCCTAAACCTAGTTTCTAATGTTTCCATGTTTCTCCTCTGTTACTAACGACTATGAAGATGGTGTAGAAGAGAAGATAGGAGGCTGGTTTAGAGAGTTGGTTTCTATGGTTTCTTCAATGGTGTTCTCGGGTATATCATATTAACTCTTTGGTCTTGTCTTAGGTTGCATAAAGAGCATGTAATGGTCTTTGATTTAATGGAAATTTTCTGGTGGTGTTGGCCGTGGATGTAGCCTGTAAAGGTGAACCACGTAAATCTTGTGTTGTGGTTGTGTGCTTGTTCATCTTTTGTCTCTCTTATTATTTCTCTCATGTTTGGTTCAAATCACCAATTGCCCTTTGTGATCCTGATTTCCGCTGCGTTCGGGGTGCCAATTTTCCCAACACGGTGTATTGTCTAATAGTTATAAGTTAAAATCCCAGCTACAAACATACAGTCAAAATATCGTTGTGTAGGTAGAACTATAAGTTAGCGGGAAAACAGTCATACAGTGCTATGTTGTTGTATAAAGTGAATTAAACCCATTAGCCTATTTTATGAAGTGAGTTAAACTCGTGAGCACTGTTTTAAGTCGAAAGGTCTCAAGCCGATTTGGAGTTTGGGTCGGACAGTCTAAAGTTGTTTCAAACTAAATGATCTCCCAAACCTCATAAGTTTAGCTTATTTCCACTTACATTGCAAAATTGACTTCAACCCTACATATAATATACCTCCCGCTATGTAGTGGATTGGGGAATTAAGATAGCAAACCAAAGATGACCAACACAATCCTTACCTCAAACCTCGCAGTTCCAAGTTCCAGCTTCTGTTTCGCTTCCTAAGTACATAGGCACATCAGGCTATGTAAATAGACGGTAGTAAACTTATTAAATTCAAGTGTTGAAGGAAATAAACCGATTGAAAAGAATACACAATCTGTTTGACATTTCCACAAACAGCAAAAACTAATAAACTTAGTAAAAGTTGTGTGATGAGAAGATCAAAATACATGCAACATTTTCATACCAAATTCCAGTTAGCATGTAAATTAGTCTCAGAATGTGTTGATAAACCAAATTTTGAAGTAAAGTTAGGTTAGAAAATTTCATTAGAAAGACTGAAGGGAAGCAAATTTGAAGTTCAATATCGGTCTGAGAAAATTAAAATCTCTGGCTGAAAAAATTGAAACATGAGATTTCAGCATAAATCCTAAGAGTTGAATTAGAGGATTGGAATGTTAATCGTTACATTGTCTCTGTATTACTCGATTCAGGGATTCTGCAATTGAGTTTGAGCTATTACCAATGAAATTGAGTAATTATTCTTCAACCTCGAATCAGCTTCAACCACAGTGTTATTTTTGTGTAAGGATATGTTCGGTATGATCAGTTGGGAAAGAATTTTAGAAGCAGCAACTCGATCTGATGGAATTGGGGTTTGAATTCTTCATAGATTTTTTTTCTTTTTTTTTGTTCAATGGGTTATTTGAGAGAAAAAATAGCAAATACCTAGGATTTGTTGAAATTGACGAAAAAGTGAAGGAAATAAAACAACACAGAAGGGGTATTTCAGGAAGTTCACTGTAAACTGGGGAAAACACCTCCTTTCTTTATATTAGTATAAGATTAAGATTAAGACTATTGGAAATACAAGGAGATTTGAGATTAACACACAGGAAAAAGATATAAACTCACAAAAATGGGTACGACTTTACAACTATTTGTTCCGCAGGTCGCGGAAATCTTTGGTTCAGTTTTATGTACAAGTTGATTAATCATGTTAAAGAGTAAAAGAGGCATTGAAGCAAACACAACTATTACTACTACTAGTAATAGTAATAGTTGTTGTTTGATCAACATTGATTTCTCTCTCTCCTATTATTATCTACCTCTCTTTGATATTCTTTTGTTTCGTTTTGGTTCATTTTAAATTTATTGTACAAAATATGTAAAATTCAAAGAAGACTAGACTGATACCTTTATATAGATAACTAAATTTTTCGTTAGCTCCTCAAATTGTCTTTACAGCTCTGTTGCAATTAATATAGGGTAAAAATTGATTAGGGCAATTTTTTTCAATCAGCTAGTACTAGATGACTGCTGCCACAATGGGTGGTCGATGAAGAAACAAATGCTAGAACATTTCCCTATGCACATAAAAAAGCAAACAAAAACTAAGTCCACCAACAATGAAACTAACAACACAGGCACCAATACCATTTGCTTAAGTTCAGTACAAACTAACTCGAACTTTTGCATTATTAAGCCTATAAAGCATAACAGACAACACATATTCATTAAAAGAAAAAAAAAGCAGTGAGAGAGAGTATTTGCACATCAACGAGTACACCACCGCTCATCATCCACGAGTCCAAAATACAAAATTTATTTATCCTATCATAATTCATCCAAAAGACAAAATAGTCATCCATCATAGTTCATTTATATGTAGCAGAATTTATCCTAGGTTTATAATGTTTTTCTAAAGAAAATTCAGAGAGTAAATTGGCAAGAACATACTTTCGACTAGATATGAGCACCAGCAGCAATGGAGAGAATTGCAATAATCTCGTCCCTGTTAACCTAATTCAGGGTTCCAAGCTCTTATTGCTTCCGTTGGATGAATATCTGCAAAAACCTGGATTGTAAAACAGAGTTAGTTTTAATAAAAAATATATCACAAAGAACTTACTTATTGCTAAAATAAGCACATATAAGGAGGGTCTGCATGAAAGGAAATCAGATGACACTCACTGCTATTCTTCTTTGATCACTTGGTTTATTGCATAAAATGAGCACATAGTTTGCTTGCAGAATTAAACTAACTTCAACTTACAGAAAGTAAAGACCCGTGAGTTTTAATGTGTAATATATTGTAACTAATAAGTAGTAACACATACAGAAAGGTGGTCTTCCACTATTTTTTACTTAAAACGGCATTTAGAAATGCCTTGTAACGAGAAAAACAGAAAGAGAATAGTACACGGTGGAATGATATTGAAACTTTTGTCGTTGTCGAATAAAGGCATGAGTCAGGGCCACAATGATGCTCCTATGTGAACATACTCCGTGAATCCTTTGTGGCTTTCATTCGCACAAGACGAGACCTTGAAGAAGAGATCATTTGCCAGATGTTTGTCAGTCAAGTGCGAATGCCGGCATGAAAACAAGACAAAGAAAAAAGCCTCAAAGAAAATGATGGGATAGCTCAGAAGCAAGACTGGCTGCAAGATGCCAAATTGCAGGAGATATTCACAAATGAGCCCCAGTGAAGCCAATTGGTAGTGCCAAAAAAGAAAAAGACATGCCAATACAACCGAATATGAGCAGGCTAAAGTGGACAATAGAATGCACAGGAAACTCCAATTTTCGACTACAGTATTTTCTTTTAGCAAAAAAACTCTTACTCAATCTATTCAGTTTCTTGTTTAGGAAGTTCATAATTAAGGTTGTTTGTATTGCAAAACCAAAATATTTGATTTCTGAAACCCCAAAGTTTAAGTAATGTAGTAGCAATAAGGGAGAAAGATGCAGTAACCAGTCATGACAAAATGAAATACACCAAGAACCCAGAGAGTATTGCAGGCAGCTCTATACATAAAACTGTTATCTGTCACCAAAAGTTTCAGATGCACAACTTTCACCGTGTAAAAAGATCTTTCAATTTTGTAGTTTATGTTGACCAGATTGTGTGAAAACCAAATCTCCTGTGCTCGAAATTAGGGTTCATAACAAAAACTATCTAAACTGGCATTGCATAACACCATCATGCCTTGCAAATTCGAGCATCTTTTGACCTAGTTATAGAGAACCAGATATCATTCTAATTTGTTCAATGCGTGATAAACTCAGAGTAATTTATAAATGGATGTTTGATAAAATTTGACGAAATTGATAAAAAAATTTGCAATGGTAAAGAGAGAAAGCGATTACTGACATAATCTACCTACCTTTAGAAGGCCTCCTAAGTCGACCAACTATATCATTTAACCCTAATTTCACAAAATCATAACCTAACGTAATCAATAACCACAAAATATAAAGATGAATTGATTAGCCAATAGTGAAGCAATGAACTCATTTCCAATGAGCGAAGAATTCATTAAAGAAAAAACCTAAGATATGATAATCAAATCAATGGATATAGAAAAACCCTAAGATATGATAATCAATTGATACACAAAAAGAAAATAAGAAGAAGATAACTATGTTGTTTGATCTTACCTTGAATATCTAGGAGGATCAACTAAAACCCTAGGCCAATAAGCACCCACTGATGGAGAAAAACTGGTGGAGAAAGAAACTAGCATATAGGTTCTAGACTAGTGGTGAAGATCGAGGACTTGTGGGTTCTTTTACGGACCGGTTCTCTAGAAATTTCCAAAGTTTTTATTTATCACGTAGTTTTCGTTCTTTCTGTGTTTCTAGTTGTGTCCCTGCCACAAGTTTTGGCGGAGAAAAACAAGAAACAGACGAACCAAAAATTCTCAAACCAAATCAGAGCTTGGCTCTTTTTTCCTGTTTCTTTGATTATTTGGAACGTCACCGCTAGAATATCAATGCTAATGATTTTATTAAGTTTAAGCAGATATTTTCATCTGAAATGAATTCCAAACAACGGATTTTGGGGTCTTTGAGAATTTCTGTTAGGTTTATGAGAAATGAAACCAATTTCAACTCTGATCCAAGGATTTTGAGATTTTCACTTGGGATTATTTATTGATCTTTATCTGGGGTTTAGCGCAATGAATCGCCCATATGTAAGGCAAAAAAGTATTTCGAGTAATGCATCTGAAGGTACACCTTCATCTCCAATGATGTCTCCAATGAATCGACATGTTCGGACAGGTTCCACAGGCATTGGAAATTTTCGCAAAACACCAAACAATGCAACTAAAGCTGCAGCTCAAAGACTTGCACAAGTAATGGCACATCAACATGCTGATGATGACGACGATGACGACGACTTGTCAATTGACTATAACCCTTCCAGTACTACTTCAACCCTTGGACTTTCAGGAAGGTCCATGCGTTCTCGAACCCCTGCGGTACGTCACAAACATTATAGACTTTTAAGAAATTGCTCATTCTTGATTACTAATAATCGTGCAATAGCTGACCAACTCAAACATAATGTAGAGTTACAGACCAATTCCATTTACACCCCAAGGATAAATGTATACAAAATTGCGCATATATGTCAGCTAGTACCAATATTGGCTAAAAAAGTATAGTTATCCTTCTGCTTCATCATCGAATTAAGTAGGCAACAATAGTTATCTATCTCTAGCTGGCATTTTATTGACAACTAAAAGTGACATACACTCGAATTGAGAGGCTACAGAGGGGCTTATATTTTCTGTAAACCGGGGATTATAAAACTGTGTGTGCTATTATTAGGATAAATCTTGATGCAACCTATATCTTCTTTCAATATAGTTAGGTCGGACTGGTAGTGAACAACCTCAAGCTGTTCGTTCTGCATCAGCTATGCGTCCAGCTCTAGCAGTAAGGACTGTGCCAGTCGTACGTCCCAGTGTACCAATATCCCTAAGGCCTCCAACTTCTTCACTTACAGGGGATACTCCTCGAAGGTATGGTCAAGCTTTGGACTTGTTTAAATTATAGACTCATCTTCATGAAAATCGTTTTGTTTTACTTTCCATTTTAAAGAATGTAGCCTGAATATATAAATAACACCATCTAAGTAATGGACATTGATGTTAGATCTTACAATTAGAGAATGACAAACTTAGACTTCAAGGCCCATGTTGGTGTTTCACTTTAGTTGTCTGATATTTGGGGCGGATCATAGATAATAGCTATTGTAAAAAGTTACACTAACTTCAATTTATGCCATTGACATGTCTAACACTGTCAAAACCAAAATCTTATCCACTAGTTAGTTAACTTGATCAACGTTAATGACAGTCAGAATTAGAACCTTCAAGAGGGCCATGCTTTGTCTGTGTTTCTTTCACTTTTCATGTTTCCGAGATAATGAATTCTGCTCAATATGTTTCTGTTGATATTTAGGATGTCTGCAGATTCGGGGAACATGAGTGTCCGAGAAAGTGGGAACCGTTCCTCTTCTGATCTTCAAGATGAGGTAGGTTCTAATGAAACTTCATGCTCAACAGATGTGTTAATTACTTAATTATCGCCTTATGTAAAATGATTAGTCTAGGTCAGATAAATGTTTATTTGTATTATGCTTAAGCTTTATAACTTCTTGGATACTTTGGAACGTTTCAAACAAAATATCTGCTTATTAGGATCATCTCTGAAATGCAGCTTGATATGCTAGAGGAAGAAAATGATTCTGTCCTTGAGAAGGTGAGATCTGGATAATTTTTACTTTGCTTTGAAGGTGCTGAAGTGTGAATATCTACCAGACTGCCCATTGTGTGAACATTTATTGCTCAATCACACCGTTTAAGGAATATAATTTTCTGAAAATTTTATTTTGTTACAATTAGTTAGGTCGTAACTCTGTTGAACAACCTCCATCTGCTCGTTCCATATCATCAGTGCGATCATCATTTGCTGTTAGGACAGTTTCAACAGGACCAGCAAGTGGACCGATATCACTAAAGCCACCAGTAACTCCTGGAGAGACTCCTCGTGATGGTCGGAAAAGGTATATTTAAGCTTTAGATCAGTTAAATGATTTACAATATTGTATAAGCTGTATGAAGAGAGCAATACATAAATCAAAAATCAATAATTGTTTGTATTCTATTTTTGCATTATTTTGTCCATGATCTGATGGACCTTCCGAACACAACTTATTTCGTTTACTTGCATTCAACTTTTCTTGTTTCTTTGTTGATATGAAGGTCGTTTGTTGATTTGGCAAGTTTGAGTGGACGGGAAACAACAACACGTTCTTCTTCTGCTCTGCAAGATGAGGTAAGCTATCAGCTATGATTAAGAAGGGTGTTCTTTTGATGATAAACCTGCTATTCGATTGTGTGGAGTAATTAGCATATGATTTGTTTGTGGTTACTTGTCTATTTTGGCATTTTTTTTTCTTAACTATAATAGCTTTTGTTTGTGATGCTTTAATGATGTTTCTCCTTCCTGTAACAGCTTGATATGCTACAAGAAGAAAATGAAGGCATACTCGAAAAGGTTTGACATGTGTAGACGTATTACTCCTTTTTCAAGTACTCGGTTGTTTGAAGGGTAACTGGACAGTGCTGCAATGGCAATATTCACACCAGTAATGTTGTTATACCAGTGCTGGATTGGTACTAGATAGATTTGAAGAGATTGATGATCAAATCCAGCACCCTAGTTAAATAAAATGGATTTATCTTTATACTAATATGTATGTTTTATGCTATCCCAGCTTAGACTTGCTGAGGAGAGATTCAAAGAAGCAGAGGCCAGAGCTAAGCAACTTGAAAAACAGGTTGCTTTCTTACCTAGTAGATAATTTATGTTACATGTTTGTACTGATATTTACTCTGTAAGCCGCACACAGCACACATACACCATTACATAAAACATCGTTTTTCAAGAATTATAGTGTAAAACCGTGGATGCATGAGTATACCCTTTATACTTGAATTTTGGTAAGGGGGATGCAACTGGCTCCATTATTTCTCAACCGGAACAGTCTCAGTTTATGATTGGCCACAGTTTTTCCACCTTGTCTGAGGAAATTGGTTTTTAACCCACATGAAAACATTCATTGGGTAGGGGATAAAATATTATGTAGCAGATGCAATTTTCGTTTTTAATCATTTTTTTTTTGGTCGCTTTTCAGGTTTCTCATTATTAGAAGAAAAAAAACGACAGTGTTCTTATTTATATATTTGTTCCATATAGTCGACGCAACTGCACATTACAACCCAATTTGTTTTTTTTTTTTGGTTATCTATGTTGTGTTTCTTTTCTTTCTTTTTTCCATTATAACATAAAATTTAAACTAGTTTGGAATAATATTTTCAGTTAGAAATTGCATTTGAACACCATGATGCAACTTTTAGGGTGCATTGCTCTTAGGTGATGTAATAAACCCGAAATATACCTTTGCCATCCAAGGGTAAAACCCAATTTCTTACCTTGGGAAATTAAGAAAGAAATGATTTCATATTCAATTTTCAATAAGGCCCTGTTGTAGTTTTTGTAATTCAACTGTAATTAGGTGTAACATATATTCAAATCTCTTAGGTTGCTAATCTTGGAGAAGGTGTATCCCTTGAAGCCCGTCTTCTAAGCAGGCAAGTTTTGAAGTTTGTATGATATGTAATCCATTTTTAAATGTGCTAGTAAATCTTATCCTCTTGTTCGTTCTGTTATTCAGGAAGGAGGCAGCTCTGCAACAAAGAGAAGTAGGCACAATAACCAATCCACATGTCTATATGGAAACTTACATATGGCAGACATATGATACGTTTTTTTACCGATGGAAGATACGCGATAAGTTGATAACTCTCTTGATGCCTCTTCTGTCCAATGCTCATATGTGACTTTATTTGGTTTTGGCAGCTCTGCAACAAAGAGAACTAGGCAGAATAACCAATCCACATGTCTATATGGCAACTTATATATGGCAGACATATGATACGTTTTTTTACCGACGGAAGATACGCGATAAGTTGATAACTTAAATCTATACTAGGTGTAGCCTTGCCAAATTACATGGTCACACACTTGATGCCTCCTGTCCAATGCTCATATGTGACTTTATTTGATTTAGGTCCGAACAATGACATCAAACACCAAAAGTCTGTCGTATCTTATTAGTAGATTCTGATGAGTTAATAAACAGTTAAAGACGAAAGTAAAAGAATATGTTGCTTATATGGCTTGTGTATGTTTTTACTTTCCTTAGCTCAAAATCACCTGCATATGCATTTCATATAAAGAGTGAGAATTGTTTTTCTGCTGTGTGTGTACAACATCTATGTCAAAGACGGTATTTTCATTAGCAATTGATCAACCAACTTAAAATATTGATGCAACTTGTTGAGAAAATACAATATTTACACACAATGATTTATGTTTTCTCATTTGATTATCCGTTGATGCTCTTTAAGTTCCCGACAGTGTTGCTTAGGGGTCAAGAGTCCAGTTGGTAACAGAACAGATTTCATTAAGGAAATGTATCATTTCAAAAACTTTGGCTTGTCAGTCATGTTACAAAGTGCTCATCTAGGTTTTTACTTCTGTAAGTGAGCAGAGTGAATCGATTTCGAAAATCATAACTTAGCAAAATAAGTTAACAGAATCATCCGAGACACGTAAAATATATCTTTATCAGTCTAGTAATCTACTAATTATTATGTTTTCTGCAACAGGCTGCTTTAAAAGCTGCTGAAGCCCAAACACATGGTGTTAGAAATGAAGAGTTAGTTTCCCTTCGGGAGGAAGCAGAGGTATTGAAAATTTTAGCTAACTGGTATATTGGTTTCTGCAGTAATACCTTTTATGTGACGGCTAACAAATTTAACACCTTTTAAATTTAACCCCGAATCAGACTACTATGGAGCAACTCCACGAAGCTGAATGTGAAATTAAATCTCTGCGAACGATGACAAAGCGATTGAGATTGACCACGGAAGAAATGGTTGGTTGGTTCCCACAATAAGTTATAATTACCACCTGTATCTTCATCCTCATTTTTCTAATTTACTGCTCTATGTTGTTATGTCAGGAAGAGGTAGTTCTTAAGAGGTGTTGGCTCGCTCGATATTGGAAATTATGTGTCCAACATGGTAATGTAAATGGCATCTATTTTTCTTGCTAAACAAAGTGTTGTAATAGTTTTATATATTATAGATAGATGCAGAATTTGTGAGTACAATTTATTTGAACTATGATACACGACTCCCATTACAGTGGCTTGTAAGCCCATATGGAGGTGAAAATAGACATAGTATTTTGTTGAGATTCTCTCCAGACGTTTTGATCACCATCGCCAAAAACTTATCCATCTTTTAGTTTTACAACTGTATTATCCATCAAGATCAATTTAGCGATGAAACATGCAATTTGCTCTTTTGTAAACAGTTTATGGTTCAGTTTCCGATCAATAAATGATAACATTACACTCTTTAGTACACACTGTTTTCTGCGACAATGAGGTACTGAGTGAGAACATTTATCTTCACAAAAGAAAAGAAAAAAAACGTTCATTCACATTCTTGGCAATGAAAATGTTTTCACAGTTTCATTATGAAGCTGCCCACATAACTTGCCTCATTCCTTGTAGGAGTGCATGCGGAAATAGCTGAATCAAAACATGAGTATTGGTCATCCTTAGCTCCCCTTCCTCTTGAGGTTGTATTATCTGCTGGACAGAAAGCAAAAGAAGAAAGTACAAGAGGTCAGAATTTATTGGTATTGAATACATATATATATGTACATTCCTGTGTTCATAAACTGCAACACTATGATGCTCCTGAGCAGGGATTTTGTGTAAAGATGCCAAACTAAAATTCATTAAGCTAATTATGGACACAATTTTTAATTGGTAAGGTACGGGGTTCCACCAGGTCCCTTGCCTGTATTTGTAAGTTGCCGTTATTACCTTTCGCATAGAAGCTATTCTTTCCTCAACAATTCAAATTAGAATAACTTCATTAGCTTATCACAGATAACTAAATATCATGTTGTGCATGCAAAGAGTGCTGCCAATATTAGTAGTTAGAGCATGCAATCGATAAAAAGGACAGAAAATTTTGTTGTTGTTTTTTTCCGGTATGTTGCAATTCTTTTTTCTTAAATGTAGGATGCGATACTTGAAATAAAGGTGAGTGTGGGTTTTGAACACTAATCACGGATCAACTCCCAGAGACTTTTACCATCTCACTAGAGGCACCTACAATTCAGTCAGTGTGATTATTTTGTACTTTGATTTCTTTCTCTTCTCTTTACACTCATCAGGAGCTCCCTTGCTTGTACTCGTAATTTCCAAAGGTCCATTAACAGTGAAACAAATATCGAAGGAGAACAAAGATTTGTAATTTGTTTTAAGTGACCTACCCAAAAACCTTCTGGCTCCCTCCCTGCTTTGAGTACATTAAGTTTGTGCGTAATGTTTTTCGTCTCTTTGCATGAGGATTGAGACATTATATCATGTTTCTTAATGTTGTGTTAACCAGATAAAACTGACGCTGGGGAAAGGGGTAAAGACCCACTTGACTTCAATGATCTTTCTGGAGACGGGAATATCGAGAGCATGCTGTCAGTTGAAAAGGGCCTTCGAGAACTAGCTTCACTGAAGGTCTATATTCATGTCTATGTACTTACATTTCTCCCTGTGCTAATTTGTAATATCTGGTACAAGTAGTTAAGTAGTGGCTCGGCATACTTCCATTTCTGCTTTGAAGGTAGAGGATGCGGTAAAACTTGCGATGGCTCAACATCGACGACCAAATTTGATGAAGTATGGCGCGAATGTCCCTGGTGAGAATCGCTCTTCTACATGTTCGAACAAATTTGTAATTACTAATTTACATTCTCTCCAATGTGCTATAACCCTTACATGTAATATGACGGTAAGTTGATATATGCAATATATATGTTAGAATGATGAATCTTTTACCTACGGTTTGCAGTCTCATACATTTGAAATAGTATCTAGGTCTGATATTTGGATATAACATTACTTTCACAACTAATGCAGATGATCTAAAAGTACCAACTGAGAGTCATAATCTGCTAGACGCATTCGGTAAGTTGATTTGTTGATGAAGATCTCTTTTTCTTGTTACAAATGTAGCTTAGTTTGGTAACTTTGACATGGGTTTCATTTCTATCCTACCCCAACTTGTTTGGGACCAAAGGCTAGTTGTTGTTGTTGTAACCAATTAGGTTAATTAGTTGAAGTGTAGCCAATTAGGTTAAACTATCTCCACTAACCTAGTTAATTTGTCTCCCTTCAAAGAAAAAAAAACCTAGTTAATTTGTCCATTTTCTTGTTCTTGTGGCTGATGTACCTTTCTTGTAATTGCTCTCAGAGTTGAGTCAGGACGAGACTGAAGATGTACAATTTAAGCAGGTAACATATATCATATTTTTCCGCGCAGTGTAGAAAAAATTGTCTATAATCTGTGTTGTCCTATATGAGTGCCTTTCTTAAGTTAGCATACCATGCATGGAAGTGTTTGCACAAATTTCTCACTATAGTTTGCTACTATCTCAAGTGATTTATTTGGTGATGTGTTTCTACTGCTGTTTCCTTTCTTCTTGTAGGCTTGGCTTGTGTATTTTTGGAGAAGGGTGAAAAATCATGGATTAGAAGAGGACATTGTAGATGACCGTTTGCAATCTTGGACCAGCCTAAGCACTCGGACACCTACCTCACATGATGCAGTTGATGGTAGATTCACATTCTATATCAATACTTCCAGTTCTATTAACCAAACCTATCTGTTACTAGGTCTTTGGATCATCTCCGTGCATCTGAAGCAGGCGTGTCTACTATTGTGCATATCATCCATACATTCATTTCTAGGGAAAAGATCCCGTTTAAGATTGTTGGACGCTACTGGGTTCACTGTCTTATGCTTTTCATGTTGTTTATGGCAGTTGAAAAGGGTTTGATGGAGCTCAGAAAGTTAGGAATTGAAAGCAGGTTGTGGGAAGCATCGCGCAGATTGATCGACCCAGATTCGGTTTATAGCAAAACAAATACAGAATATGACTTCTAATAACAACATATTGATACTTAGGAAGGTTCGGTGATCTTCATCTGGATGTTTTGTTCTTTTGTTAGAGCCGACCGGAGATGCTATCGTGCAGATAAAAATCAATTACAACAAATTCCATTTCCTTTTATTTCTTATTACTCTGTAAAGAAAGGCTATCTGATTTAGATTAAAATCCAAGCAGTGCAGCTAGTTGAGTCGGTAAACTGATGTAGAGAGATTTGCCATTTTTTTGAAACTAATCTTTTCCAGATACACTAAACATAACTATTTGGATCTATAAATGCTCATAATGTTTAATTACAATTGTTTATTCATTACAATTTTAACAGATGAGATGTTACAACGGTGAAAGAAATCATGCTATCAATCATACAGAGTCACACTTGCAGCTGCAACACAGTACATGTATATTATATAGGGGCTGAAGGAATCATTGGAGGGGCTGAACCTAATATGACAAAAAGGGTCATTACATGGTAATTTCAAGTGCCTCTTATCAAAAGAAATTGATAATGACTAATTAACCCTTACATAGTTTAGTATTGATAATCTAGTTTAATATTGATAATCTAGTTTAGTGTTTGTTAGAGCACTGCTCGGTTGAACCCACCAAGCATTGGTATGTCAAGATTGGTTGTCATATTTAGTTCCAAAACTTGAGTCGCTTAATAAGTAAACTAGAGTCAACTTCGATAGGTTAGACTAGAAACGATAAAAGTATTGAGCTCCAGTTACTCACAAAGATCTGAAGATGGATTGAAGACAACAAAGACATGTTCCTTCAGCTTGAGGTTAGTAACTATGACTTGACTTGTTCCTTTTCTATCTTGTGTCTTTCAAATCTTTTAGATTGAAAACATAACATGCGAAGCTGTGAATGATTATACTCTAGTTAGACGTAGTATATATTAAGGAAATTACAATACGAAGTATAATGCTTATCTTTTGAACTTCGTATATAAGACATCGACATAATCGTTTCAATGCTATTGTCATTATGTATGGGTATGAGGTGAAGATTTCGTCCTAGGAAACAATGTTTTTACATTAGTTTAAAGGAAGTACAATTCATAAACTTGTTTTATGAACCGAAAGGGAAATCGCTAGGCTTATTGGTATTGTTATTTATTGCAAATCTTTTGAATTACCAATATGTGTGTTTAGTATAACCACTTATGACTTGCTAATGTTCTTGGTAAAACTATTCATAAAGCCTGACTTTTGTATTGGTATGACTTTTATTAGTGAAATCGATCTTAACTAATTACCTGCGATGGTATAATCGATTTGTTGTAATTGGTATGACTTTTATTAGTGGAACCGATCACAAGAGGGGAATCGATCCTTGTAAGAGGTGCAATAAGTTTTTTTGTTATTGGGGAACCGATCCTATGAACATGTGCACCAAATACAAGTTAGATACCATATCTATGTGGGAACCGATCCTAGTAAGAGGTGTAACATATGGTAACCGATCCTAGTGAGAGATGCAACATATGGTAACCGATCCTAGTGAGAGGTGCAACAGATCCTAGTGATTGGTGACCGATCCTAGTGAGAGGTGTACTCGGTTATATCACAAAAACTTAACCAAAATTACCTTTTCGGATTTCCTAGAGTTCTTAGAGATACCGAAAAATATATTTGGTTAATATGGAAATATAAAGATGTCGACATACTTTGAACATGTGCAGTAACGCTTATCTTTTATTGTTCAAAGATATTCCTTAATAGCTAAAGGAGAATCCCGGATCGAAAATAAATTGAGAATCTTTTAATTAAGGTTTTTAATTTTATATTTGGAAAATAAAAATTAATAATGTGCATTTACTAATTGGAGATTTTCTATGAGATTTCGGTCAATATTTGGACAGTGCATTTCCAGGAATTATAGAAACCGAATTTGGTAATATATTGCATATCTTGAGAATATTTTCGGTTTTGGAAATTCCTTGGTTCCCAAACTTCCTTGGTCTATAAATATTGAAGTTTTCATTTCGAACAAACTAATCCTCAGAGCCAGCAAAACTACCTAGTTGTGTTGTTACTGGTGGAGCAGCCTATTCGGAGAGGAAAGTAACATAATTAGGCGAAATCTCTTACGGACGCTCGGTTTAAAGACTTCTTTGGGATTGAGAAGCTCTATTAGTACCGTTGATGGGAAACTAGATGATTGCATTGTTATTTTAGTTTTCGATTATTGATTTGGTTGACTAACGGTTGTTGAATCTTTGATTGCACCTAGTTTGTTTATTCTTGAGAACCTTCTTTTCTGATATAATGCTCAAACTAGATCAAAGATTTAACATTTCTACGGATCTAAGTTTTTCTAGATCCGTAAGATAGATTTATTGATTTTCCATTGTTAACAGACTCTGTTCTGTGCGACAAATCAATAAGGAATCAAGTTTGTTGATGCAGGTTGTTACTTTGAAGATTAAATCGAAGATTGAAGACTTTGAAGATTTGAAGACTTTTGTTCTTGTGTTTTGATCTTGGTGTAACTTTCTGTGACTTGATTTTCCGGGATTAAGAGGTTGTTTATTTTCAATAAACAAGATCAACAAGTAGTTTGTGATTTCATTATAAACCTTGTAATCAAGACTGATTATTTCGGTAATCATTGTCTTGTTTGATCTTGTAATGATCTGGTAACAGGTCTTAAAAATAAAAGATCCTTAACTGTGCTTATATCATATATTTCGGTATTGTGATTATAAAGTGAGTGTTGTTACCAAACAGTTTATCCTAAACTATTTGGAATACGATCCAAAGGAATCTTGTCTTTCTAGTCGAAAGATTGGTAGAAAAGTTATTGTGAACCTTTGAGAAGATATATTAGATTTAAGTCCTAAAGAGAACGGATGTTCCGCTAGGATATCTAGTATCAAATATCTATTGAGAACTTCGGTTCTGCTAGATATTATCAAAACAAATATCTATTGAGAACTTCGGTTCTGCTAGATAGTATAAAAACAAGAATATTGCTGAAGCTGAGTAACTAGGATTTTAGTTTACCTAGTATTGTCTACACGAATTTGCAAGTTTACCTTTTTGTAGCGTCTTAATTCATTGAGTATTCAAAACTGGACTAGGTCCCGGGGTTTTTCTGCATTTGCGGTTTCCTTGTTTTTTTATTATGATTAAAGTAAATACACTTGTACGTTAACTAGGCACTTGATATTTATCTTATAATATTTCGGTTATTAATTGAACACTTTGTTGTAGTATTGTCTCGATTTCATATCCATAGATGATCACACAAAGTATATTGGATTTTTCCACTTGACTTTGATATTCTCACATTAGTCCAGTCCGGACTAAACCTATTTCAAGTGGACAATGTGTTGAAATATTCCTTGAGTGGTTGTATCTCCAAGAGGTTTATACACGGTATAAATTGAATAGGTTGTGATCAAATAAAAAGATTGTGGTGTATTTGGGTACCCTCGTCTTTTCAGTGTTAATGATTAATTTTCACTTATATTTACTCTAAATCAAAACAAAATCAGATTTTAGAGTTTAAAAAAAGAAGAAGAAAAATTAGAGGAGAAGAAAAGAAAAACTTTTGTGATATTTGTGAAACCCTAGATTTTGATTCACTCAACCAAAATGAGTGATTCCAGTGACAAATTTGAGATGGGTGAATCTCATATATGATAGAGAAAACAAATATTATATACCTCTTGATGGAGACCCGGATATGGAGTATTTGTTAGATGGTAGAGATGTTTTAACCCAAAGTGAAGGTCAATCTCAATCAATTGAAGAAATTAACAAACAAAGTGAAGATCCAATACCTGAAAATGACCAGGTATACTTTTAAATTAGTTCCAATTAGCTTTTTGTTGCTCAAAATTATCTAAAGTACGTAAAAAATTCAAAAAAATTACATTTTCAGAGCTAATTACGGTTGAAATTTTGCACGTAACCAACCGTAAATATTAGCTATGGCTCGTAAAAGATGAACTACCAAACATAACTGGTTAAATTTGGGGAAAACCCAATCGTAAAACCAGTTACGGTTGGTAATCAAATGCTCGAGATGAACCGTAACTTAGTTACGGTTGTTTATGTCGTTCAGTTGTTACCAACTGTAACATATCATGTGCATGGGATTATTTACTACACTATTTACAGTTGGTAAGCTGAAAATCGATACCAACCATAACTCTATTTATGGTTCATTTATGATTTTAGTTTTGAACCGTAAATGACGTTGTATGTTTTCAAATGATTGTTACGGTTGGAAATGTGTAATTACGATCTGTTTCATGTATTTACGGTTGGTATGTTGAAAGTCGGGATCAACCGTAAGTTCCTTACGGTTCGTATTTGGTTATAATCTTGGACCGTAACATATTTACGGTTTGTCCCCGCTTTCATTAGCAACCGTAACTCTATATGTTTTGTCTTGTTGCCTCGTTTACACTAATGTGGGTATATCTTTGTCCAGGTCGTGGATGTACCTCCCCTAATGGATGAACAACCTTTAGCAAATGAAGTTCTCACCGTAGATTGTAGCTTTCACTATTTTACCGAGGAGGCATAGGAGGAGACAGATGATGCAAAGCAGTGGGCTAGAGAACAAGGCAAGTTGATTATGTGTACCATAGTTTGTAATGGTTCCACTAATGACAACAGCTTTCGAATGGTTTGCGAGTGTAGTGAAGAACATAAAAGTCACGCAAAAAAAGGTATCGTGCATGAAGCAAAAACAAAGAGGAAGAATACTACTTTTACTAAGAAGACCCGATGCCCTTTCAAGCTTCAATTTATAAGGAACGCAGCAAAAAAGTGGTTTTTGGAGAAAGTGTATGCGGTAGTCATAACCACCTTATACCGGAGAGTTTGCTAACACACCCTTATGTTGGACGCCTTACTGAAGAAGAAGAGATGATCGTTGATTCAATGACCCAAAATCGATGAAATCCATCGATATCCTCGCTCACTTAAAGCAAAGAAACCCACAAAATTCTTCTACTTTGTCTAACATCTACAACGCAAGAACAAATTTGAAGAATAAGAAATGGGAACAAAGGAACGAAATGCAACAATTAAGGCATTTGGGGGAGAAGCATAATTACTCGGTATTCCACGATGAAGATGAAAAAAGACAAATAAAACATCTTTTATTGGCTCATCCCGAGTTTGTAAAGTTGGCACGGTGCTCTCATCAAGTGCTTCTAATGGATTGCACATACAAAACCAACAATTGATATGTCGTTGTTGAACATTGTCGGGCAAACTTCTACTAATTGTACTTTAGTGTAGGGTTTTGCTTCTTGAAAAATGAGCTTGAAGAGAGTTATGTATGGTCACTAAAACAAGTGAAGTTATTCTACGTATAGGGATATACTCCAAAGGTGATTATTACCGATAAGGAACAAGCTTTGTTGAATGCAATAAAGAGGGTTTTCCCGAACGCTCATAACCTTCTTTACACGTTCCACTTGTGAAATAGTATTGAAACTAAGTGCATGCGCATTGTCCGTCCAACAACAAAAAAAAACGAAATGGGGAGAATAAAGAAACTACCGTTACATCAACAAGAGGAAGCCAAAGAGAAATTTAATAAGGATGACAAGTTGGCGGAACTAAAATGGGATAGTTTCAAACCGGAATGGGGAGCCTTGACACATTCTATCACAGTGGATGAATATGAGGATAGAGCTCGTATGTTAGTAGCTCATTGGAAAAGAAGTTATCGAAGTGTTGTGAAGTATTTGTTGGATAATTGGTTGGATCCACACAAATAGAAGTTTGTAGTGGCGTTCACTAACCAATATAGGCACTTTGACAACCAAGCTACAAGTACCGCGGAGTCATCTCACAACCGGTTGAAGAAGAAACTTCATAGTTCTAATGGTGGGTTAGTTACGGTATTCGAAGCCATGGATGTGTATTTCCGCCGCGATCACGATAGAGTTACGGAGTCTTTTGAAAAAATTCAAAGTAAAAGACACACTAAATGGTTAGACAATTCATGGATAAGGGCAATTACATTAAAGTTTCGCACCGCGCAATTGATAAGATAATGTATGAAGTACAACATTTTGAATTGAGGAATTATGAAGAAGAGTGTGTTTGTCCAAACATGACAAGTTTGAGACTCCCATTTCGGCATGTTATAGCCACATACCAAGAAAAAGTGATCCCGATTCAAGATGTTGATCCCTGTTGCCAACAAATATCATTCCATGAAACAATATTTGATCAATATTTTGGAGGAACGTTTGCCGATACCGAAATTGGAAAAGCGCTAGCCGAAAAATATGCTACACCAAGACGGGGCTAAGGGAAATATGGTTGAGTAACTTGAGTAATTTCGTATATCCACAAACTAGGTATGATATCAAGGAACTACCAAAGGGGAAGAGAAAGGGGAGGCCTCCTATGAAAAAAAAAGAGGTACGCGGGAAATATAAAAGCAATGGAATTGGCGGAAGAATCAAAGAAACGAGATCCTTCTGGTTATGAATGGTTGAGAAAAGAATATGAAGCGGAGGATGAGATGGAAGAGGAAGTTCAAGGTAGAAACAAACGAAAAAGAGGTCAAGCGGATAAAGGAGAATCAACCCGTCGAAATGTAAAAGAGAAATGTATCGAGCTTCCTACTCAATAAAGTGCAACAAGCAAAATCGACGTTAAAGGAAAAGGTTCGGTATTTCGCTCCAAACAACCACAAAGAATAAAATTTGTTGTTAAAGGAAATGGTTGCAAAGAAAGTGGAAAAAAAGATGATGGATTTAAAGGTAAAGTTTCCAATGTCGGTTCCGAGGTTTCCTCCCAAGATAGTTCAATAAAAAGACTTGTTGGTAAAGTTGGTGTTAAACAATTAGAAAGGAACAATGTAAAGAGTCCGATGGTTGAAAAAATTCCGTCGAGTGATGAGAAGGAGAAGTAGACGATTCGTATAAAAGGAGTGCCTAAACCACCACCTAGAGATGAGAATGGTAGATATCTCCCGAACTATTACATTTTCTATGAAAGTTACCTTATTTTTTTCCCCAACTTTATTCGTAATTATATCAAGGCCACGGATGATGTTCATGGCTATGGGAATTGCGGTTACCACGTCTTCGTGGATCAACTTGGACCCTTTGAAGACGCGAAAGAGTGGGATTGTGACCAAGTTACTTATGTAAGGCAAAAATGCCTATTAGAACTACGTGGTTACCGCGACTTCTATAAGCCAATGATGAGAGTTGAAAGAGACGAAACTGATGCGGTGTTAAACGAGAGATTTGCAGAATGGGAATCGAGGTTAGTCGGCAATAAATGTTTGACAAGCGAATATTGGATGCACATGCCAATATGTGACCAACTACTTGCCAACACATTCAATTGCGTCATTCATATAATCTCCAGAGATATGAGCCATACATTTGCACCAACAAGAATACCGTTTGACGAAGATTTGTCAACAAAAAAAACAGTTATCATTGGGCACATGCAAGGAAATCATTACATCGGCCTCCGATTGAAAGAAGGAAGCTCATTACCTCCATTGAGGATGGGATTTGATTGTGACGTTGAACTCCCCAAGACTTGGTGCAATTGATTTGAGGAAAGAATTGAATTGTGGATACCATACTATTGTCGAGGCCAACCCAGTTCATAGTTATGACTGATGATGAGGATGCGTAAATGTTGTGAAGGATGGTGAATTACATTATATATTTTGTATTTTGGTATTTTGACTAAATGTGATGTGATTAAAAGTGACAATATCATATCTATACATTTGATTCACGTTATGAATGAAGTATTTTGTTCATTTTATAATGTTATATTGTTCTTAACAAAAAATCCAAGCAGGTTGATCTAATTTGATAACAATTTCATCTTTCATGGTTATTTACGGTTGGTAATGTTCATTCCGTTACGAACCGTAACTAATATAAAAAAACTTATTCCTTCTCCCAGGGTTATTTACGGTTGGTAATGATAATCTAATTATGAATCTAACTAACATAAGAAACTTATTTCAGCTCTCAGGGTTATTTACAATTGGTAACTATTATCTAGTTACGAACCGTAACTAGAACTAAAAACTAAGAAATAGAGTTTACAACCATTAAACCATCTTCATTACTAAACCATTTTCAATACTAAACCAATATTATAACCATTAAACCATTACAAATATAAATGACATTTCAACTCATTCATTCATGCGACTTAAAATAATACTAATATTCAGGTTTACGAGTGCGATAGAAGTCTTCAAGGATGTTGAAATGAGGTAAGTATTGAAAATTTTGACCTTTTCCATTGTCTCCATTCTTGAATAGATCTCTTTAAAACTTCAGCGTCAATTTCACCCCTTAGTCGTATTTGACCCATAATACGAACTAATGCCATAAATTTTTTAACTTTATCCTGAATAGCTTCATATCGAACAACATAATTCCATCGCGGTTATAAGGTTTACCTGTTTCGGAACAAAAAATTTCATAAATGGTTCTCAAATAACTTGTACTCACAAAACCATCTCGACGTCGTTCTTTTCCTATTTTTGGATAGCATAGAACATAGTTGCAACAAATATATAAATCTTCCTCTAAAGTAAAATCAGGAACTTGAGCCATAATCTAGTTTAAGATAGTTTAGTAGGAAATTATTCATGTGGAGGTGTAAATTCTAAGTAAGGTGGATAATCATATATATATATATATATATATATATATATATGGTTGTGATGTCCCTCACGGTCACGCATAATTCAATTGTAAGCTAACAACCTTCACACCGTTGGATTAACTTATCAAGCACTAGATTATGTTTTAGATTAAAGAGCCAGCTGTTAAGTAAATAACTAATTGTAAACAACTCCTTTCAATTATTTTAACTCTAATTGCAGGTCCTGTAACATACTCCATTGTCTTGTCTGATCTCAGATTCTTTTACATGCTAACAACACTAGCCATAAATAATACACCACCTTTGCAACCAATTAGTTAATTGGAAATTAACTTCTGAGCAATATAGTCTTAACACATACCCAGTGATACACATAACAGACAAGATCAAAAAAATTAGCTAGGTTTAGAGGAGCGGATATATAGAATTCTTCTCTTAAACAAAATCAGCACCACAAATTGATCATTGGCATTAAAACTTGTAAATTCAATTAAGCATTACAATTGTAGGAGATCTTTAATTAGGGCATGATTATCTAACATGAATTATCATATCCTAATTTTTTAATGATAGTGAAGGAAGATAAAAATACCCATGTTGATATGTATAAGTAAGATTGACGAAAAATAAATTTTGCGCATTAGTGTTGCATGTGGTGATTGAAGATTAAAATGATTTCAATCTCGATTCACCTACCAAATCAAGTTGTAATGATAATTTTCCGTTTTCAAAGGTTCAGTTTTTTGGTTCGAATTCAAGTTGTTGAAAAAAGATGGGAAGAACAAAGATCCAAGGAGAAAGTTTTCTTTAAGTTTATGAATGTTTAAGGATTTTTTTGCAATTAATTTTTATCTGTCTGTTGCATCCATATATGAGATGGTATTATCTCATGATCAGACGGATATAAACTTGCTAGCTTATAATGTTATCCTAAGGTGCCGCGCGGGATAGCATTAGCCATATATATAACAGAAAAAAATTGTACTATGTAACGGATATAATTTTTGAAAATAAAACGTCTGTATTTTCAAATCAAACAAGGACATGTCATGCAAAACATTTTTTATTTTTTTTTTGAAAAACACAGTTATGGTTGGTAACTCGAATATCGGGACGAACCGTAACTATTCTCTATGAAATTTCTACAGAGTTACGGCTGGTATGAAGTTACAACATACGAACCGTAAATCTGCAGAAATTTCAATTCCAGAGTTACGGTTACTTGGTTGGATAAGATTACCAACCATAACTCTGCAAAATAATTTGGCTACAGAGTTACGGTTTATTAAAAAAATTCCACACCAATCGTTATTTGTGACCTCTTTAAACTCTGATTCCAGGGTTATTTACGGTTGGTAAACAAAAATAGTTACCAACCGTAGCTCTAATTACGGTTCATTTTAAATTTTAGTTATGATCCGTAATTGGTGACGTCTATAAACTCTGGGTTCCAGGGTTATTTACGGTTGGTAAACTAAAATCGTTACCAACCGTAACTCTATTTACGGTTCATTTTAAATTTTAGTTATGAACCGTAATTTTCTCTGTATGTCTTCAAATCCATAAGTAACACAAAACTATTAGTTCATCATAATATCCATAAGTCCAAATTCATAGATAATATCCATAAGATAAAATCCATAACCAACACACAACTATTAGTTCGTCATAATATCCATAAGTTCAAATTCATAACTAACCACACAAACAAAAGAAATAAAATGGGTGTTCTCCTATCGAATGACATACAACCATAACTAACCACGACGTCCAGCACGACCTCTTTTGTTGGTGCTACCACCACCACGAGTGCGAGGACCATCACGAAGACCACCACGACCACGACCACCTCTTTGGCTAGTACCCACACCATGCACCTCCTCTTTAAAATTTGTCTCTTCGCTTCTAGGTGACGGTTGACTATGGCTAGTACTCGCACCTCCAAGAGTGTTTCTGCTCCTCTTTAAGCCTCTTTCTTCCGTGACCAACCCCTCATATAATTCTGTCTTGGTTGGATCATGCATGTTCCTTGTTTTCTCTTGTAAGGTCCTTTGTTGAGGAGCTCTAATCACACCATTACCACGGATACATGAAGTCATACTATTTGCCAAAGCTTTTCCTCGCTCTTTCTATTCACATGTCAAAAAGAGTGTTAAGAGATTATTTCATAATATAAATTAATTTTTAAAATCCAAAGTCATGAGGATAACAAAGTTACATACCGACATGAAATATAGTTTCTTCCAAGTCAAACCAAATAGACCCTTTTTTCTCTTTGGTCTCGTCGACAACCTTCCTTTGTGCTTAATCCTTTTGAATATATACCTGGGCCTCGGGATCATTATTGATCACATGTGGATGACCAAAATGATAATACCAATCAATGTAATCATCAGTGGCTTCTTTCGTGTTGTTACAAGCCATTGCCTCTCCCGCTGCGAGTTGGTATCTTTCTTGATGGCGGTTGTTCCAAGCATCAACCGTCAGAGTTGGGCGGTAGTTGAGTACAATGGTGGGGACTTTTTTCTCCGATCCTTCCTTGTATAATTTTAAGTTTTCCTTGATAAATTTTTCTTGAAAATGACCAATTTGGCGTAGTGTTCGACGAGGATTGGTCATAACGTAACCTGTGGGATGATACAATGGTCTGTTGTAACCTGCGGTCTGTGTGAACTGACGAACATCAACTACATTTTGGATCCTCAAATAAAGGTCAAAGATAACATCTTCAACAGTGAAAGCATCTATTTCCTACCTCACTCGAACGAGCTTCGCCTCTTTGTTCCTTTGTTGTCTACCAGTGAACTTGAACTTCTTTTTTGTAGGGACATAATCATCTTCTTCTTATTCAGTAGAATGTCTCAGGATCGGAAAGTGGTCATACATCCATGCCTAAAAAAAATTAATTTAAACAATTGGCACATGACTCAAAATAATAAATATAACAAACTATCATATAATAAAAATGCAACCAAACTTACCATTAGAAGTGCGACATTCCCGGCAATTTCAGTAACTCCAACCCTCGAGGCCTTTCTTAGGGTGGCAATGCCCCACAAATACTCTATGGTCTTGTTCAAATAATTCAACAATTGTAGGTAATGAACATTCACCCTATTTCCCGAGTTAACAGGAAGGAATACGGTCCCAAGAGAATATAATAAATATGTTGTGGCTGTACGCATAGCTCTTGTTTCCTCTATCACCTCACCTGCCAATTCCTTTACGAGCGTTCCTCCAAACTTCGTCTTCAAATTCTTCAACAATAGCTTTCTGATGATAGGTAGCTTATGTGGTTCTTTTGGGTCATAACCAGCAGCCAACTAAAACTCCATCTCGGTTTCGTCTTTGTCCCACCCAAGTGTTTCTTCAACAAGGCTGTAAAGGTCAGTCCAAGACATGATGTTGTCGAAACCTTCTGCCACAGATTTTCCTTCAACTTATAGGTCAAGAATTTGCTTCACATCGTCCGGTATTATTGTCAACTCTCCAAGATAAAACATATCGGTTTCAATCCAATATCGTTCCCTGAAGGCAGAGACACAATACTATCATACTCCACTTGGTTATTCAGAATTCCAGGCCCTAATCCTGTACTAACCACTAGATTACGAACAACAGCACATTCTTCACCTAATGGCCAAAATTGAGCCCTTTGACGCTTGAGAAATTTGTTCGCCCTTACATAGTTTTAAAAAATATACAAAAATACAAACATATTTTGTTAAACTGAGATAATCTAACAAAATGAATCGAAATAAGTTATAAATTCAATGTTTTAAGGAAAATCATACCCTAGTCTCACAGACTTTTGCGGCCAGGAATTAGTATAACCAAATAAGATTGAAGACTTATCTGGGGCCTCGCCCCAAGGTCTTCTATTCTTCTTCGGTGGCAACAACAACTCTTTCCCTTTAGGAATATGCATCCCTTTCGGTGCGGGTTCCTTTCTCGGATTCTTTTCTTTCACTGCAGGTGCAGCTACAACAATCTCTTTTCCCTTGTTTGTTTCTCCCTCTTCATCATTTTCTTCCTCTTTCTCCTCTTCATCATTTTCTTCCTCTTTCTCCTCTTCATCATCATCGGATTCATTAGAATTTTCTTCCTCTTCTTCATCATTAGATTCTTCCACTACAATTTGTTTTCCTTTGCCTTCATGGTTAATTTCCATTCCTACCTATTCAATTTCTTGATAATTAGTTTCCACTCCTTCTAAATCAACTCCAGATTCATCAACAGGTAGTTATCTCAACCTAATTTCAAATTAATTCTTCTAATTCTTATTCATGTGGATACCTTTATTATCTACCCCTAAATGCTTGTCACCGCAAGGGATGGGCGTATGATCAATCGGAGTTAAGTTATTCCCTCTCTCATTCTTCACCCTATCAGGATTCCTACTCAAGCAATACAATTGATTGATTTACGAAGCGTTCAACAAACAAAATAGAAAACAACAAATAAAAAAAATTGGTGAAAAAAATGATTTACGGTTTGAAAGGTGACAATAAATATAAACCGTAACTACTTACGGTTTGTAAGTAGAGGATCGAGACCAACCGTAAGTAAACTACGGTTGGTATATCAACTAAACTTTTGAACCGTAAATATTTATTTGAAACTTAAGTGTTGAGACACAGGAAGATTTATGGTTGATAAGGATGTTAAACATACAAACCGTAACTCAATTACGGTTGATAAGAAAGATACAAATAGAAACCGTGAAACAAATTGGAGACATGCAGGAAGAATTATTGTTCGTAATTCTGGTATCGACATCAACCGTAAGTGAATTTATGGTTGAAAAAAATACATAACTGAACAAAATTCTCAGATCTAAGAACATACGGTTGGTAATTGAACTATTACCAACCGTAAAAACATCAAAATCTCTGATTACGGTTCGTAATTGAGTTAAAATCAACCGTAGCTCACATGAACCCAAAAATTTTAATTTCAATTTTCATCTAAAACCCTACATTTTGATGGAAATTTAACTTAAATCGAACACAATAAACGAAACCCTAACTGGGTTTTTCAAAACATGCCTCATATAAGTCATTACACTTGAATTTAACGGTTGTGGGGTTTGAAATTTTTTTTCTTGACCTATTATAGGATGTGGTTGATTAGAATGGCTACAATCTTCGTTAACTTTCTTCTTCTTCGGCATCTCTAATGTAGATTTCAATTAATGATTATTAATTTTCGAATGGTCGATTAATCGAAGGCGATGAAATTTTCAGTTCTAATGGAGGTTACGGCTGATGGGAGGAGGAGAAGAGAAGATGAAGAAAACTGATTTGGTTTTCTTCTGATTCATTAGGTTTAGAAATAGGGGAGGAAAATTAAGCCTTTTTAACTAAAAAAGGAAGGGTAAATTAGTCCATTTAAAGATAAAAGGATAATCTAGTGGATTTACAGTACCAATAGGACAACCCCTAACCAACTAAAAGGACATTATTATCATGGTTCAGCCCCTCTAATGATTCCTTCAGCCCCTATAACAGGTTACATATTATATGCAGCGGAATTTGGAACGTGCTCCAAATTGATCCAAGCCCAACACTGATATGCTTTTGGGGAAATTAGGCTAAGACCCAAAAAATTGTTGTCAGGCCCAAGATGTTTTTCAGTTTCCATGACACCTAAAATTATCAGAAATTATTAAAAATCGCTACATAACTCGTTATGCATCCTATTTTTTTAGGGGTATAATTGATAAGGAAACTTAAATATAACATATCTAAAAAACCGCACCTTGGTTTTTTACAAATTTTATATCGTTGGAAAGCTTTTAAGAAAATCTATACGAGTCCAAATTTGTGCACCCCCTCAAAACCGGAGTGCACATTCCGGCTCTTCTTATAGGAGTTTTATTCGGTCAAAACCAGGTTTTGGTTTCCAATAAAAACATCTTCCGTTTAAATACAAGTTTCCCACTCTTTGATTTCACAATCGAAATCAGAATCAGTGATTGATGGATTTAGTTTGATCAACCAACTGCAATCATCAATAAAACATAGAGACAGATGATTAACCCATCAATCACAAATCTAGTAGAAAAAATATTTATACATGAATCCTTCTTCCTCCGTGGACGGTTAAAAAAATATTTTTAGGTTGGAATTTAGATTAATATCCATTACCATAAGAAAGAGCTTTGTTTGAGAGAAAAAAATCAATTTCTCTTTGAACTTACGTTGTATACCCGTTACTCATTTCACTGAAAGAAATAGCTTTGTTGAGAAAAAATTCATTTTTTTTAACTGATGTTGTGATTTAAATCAATAGCCATTAACAATCTTATAAGGAGAAAGAGCTTTGTTTGAGAAAATTTTCAAAAACTAAAGTAAAAAACCGACTGCTAACATATTAAGAACATTTCCTTGAGACCCACTTTCATAATTTATTTTGCGATGATGAATTCCACTTTAAATGATGTGAATTACCTGAGGTTGATTAATGTGACAATCGGATTTTCGGACTTCCAGCGGATACAGATTCGACCTTGTGGGTCGAGTCTGATCCAGCTAGCAAGTCCAAATTTCCCGACCGCCACTCGTGTAGGACCATATTTTTCATTCCAAAAAATTTTAATAAAATATAAAACTCAACTCAAATGAAATTTATTAAATGAAACGTAATATTACTTTCAAAATTACAAAACTGTAAATAATAATTAAAAACTCAAAAGTACCAAATTAAAACAAAAGAACATTCCGGATTAACTCAAAATACGCGAAGCCCAAATCCCCATAATATATAGTAATTTCTTTTACGAGTAGTCTTTCTTTATTTTCTGTGGAAACGGAGTAAAAAGGGGTGAGCAAACCACGACCCAGTAGGAAGTCTCCAAAAATAATAGAGTGCATCGATAATCAAAAACATGCAGACGATACGGTAATTAAAACCATGCATACAAATTCAAAATAATACTTATGCCATTCTCAATCAAAAATAACTAACCTTTTTCTTATTCATAACCTTCAACCTTTAATTCTAGCTTCTTAATTTAAAATTGCAAAAGTTATTCCGGTAAACAAACCATTTTTCTTATTCACAATCTTGAGACTTAAATTCTAGATCCTTAATCTAGTTGTCAGAGTTATTCCGGTAAACAAACCACTTTTCTTATTCACAATCTTGAGACTTAAATTTCCAGATCCTTAATCTAGTTGTCAGAGTTATTCCGGTAAACAAACCACTACTGTTACCCGAATAGTCTTATTTTTCTTTCTTCAAATGATTCTTAATATAGTTGTCAGAGTTATTCCGGTAACAAACCATTATTGTTCCCCGAACAGGGTAGCCACCAGTGGTGGGATGCCATAAAGGCCTGACATTTCAGCAGCGGCAGAGAGATATATATGTGTATATTCCAATTATAATCAGTGTAGTTTATCCGCGTACAAACATCAAACTCATTTTCAATACTAATAATCTAATACAATAAATTCACTTCCACAAACCAAATCTCAATTATTATGCATTAATATAATTATATAATAATAGAGAAAAACAATACTACCTAGACCAAAGTTTAAAATAAAACTTTAGAATAATAAATAAATCAATAACGATTTGTAATCAATATATAAAATTTCATAAATAAACTCATTCATATAAAAACAACACAATAACTTTAAAACAAAATTCATGATTATCAGAATAAAATAAGATTAATAAATCAATATGATTTTAATGCTAAAATAGGTTTTAATTTTGATATTAGGTAGAAACCCCCAATCTCAAATATCTTTCCAAACACCTTATTCAAGTGAAACTCCTTTTTCCAAGAATAATAATCATATGCTTCAATTTTTATATTCTTGTATAATATGAATAAAATCATGAGAAGAATGTAGTGAAAGTGATAGGTAAAAAGGAGTTTGATTTTCTTTGTTGTTTTATGGAAGTAAAAGAAAGCATATGGGAAAAACAAAAAGAGAATGAGAGAGAAAATGAGTGTTTTGGGTTTTTGTTCTAGGAGACAAAAGAGAAGAAGAAAGTTAGAGAGAAGAAAGTGACGCCTCCTTTAGGGTTTTTTTTTCCTTTTCTTTTCTATATACGTATTTGTGAATAAAAACTCTAGCCAAGTATTATTTACCACTCAAGTTTTGATAAGGGACACAGTATTTTATAAACACATCCAACTATTAAACTACATGCACCGAATCATACAATTAATTAATAAATATTGGTAGTGACACAAATTTAGCAAAGATATAAATATCTATATATATACACACTCCACATTGCACACTTGCCACAATTAAAAATCACCTTTATAATTATATATTAATTTTGCAACCATAAATATTTTTAAAGCTAATAAAAAATTATGTAATTAGATTTTAGATCAAGATCCAAATAAAATAATATGGACGTTTTCTTTTTGGCGTGAAAATCATATTAAGGAAAATACGGGGTTTTACACTATTTACCGCTGAAAAAGAATTTCGTCCCAAAATTCAAAACCCAAAATACCGGGTGTTACACTTTAAACATCTTAAAGAGAATTTCGTCCCGAAATTCAAAACCTAAAATATCGGGTGTTACACTATTAACACTTTAAAATGAATTTCGTCCCGAAATTCAAAACAAAAAAAAAATATATATATATTCTATTTTCTAAAAATTTATCTTGTTAAGTGTTCTATTTTAAAAAACCACAAATACAAACAATTTTAAATTTTTGCTAGGTATTATATTTATTTGCCCCAATCCCAAAATAAGCGGATGTTAAATAAAGCAAAACTTTGTTGAATCAAGATAAAACCGATATGTAAAGACAACGATTTAAAACTTTGAAAACAATTTTGATTATTTACAATACCAAAACAAAATCATCATCATTTTTTATCCATAAAATAAACTTTCAAAAACGGGTAAGTCCATACGCACAGTCCAAGTAAATCGGAACCGTGCTCTGATACCAACTGTTGATGAATTTCTCATTGAACGATTCCCACCCGTCTATTCCCCACTCATCTTCAGATACCCAGCAACACACTTGGGCATGCTTATGTTCAAATGCTTACGTTTAGATCCACAGTCTAATCTCAGAATTTATCCTATAACATAAATCTGACACAAGTCTTCTCTGCTAGAAATACCCTGAACTTCTATATCACAAAGATTTGCCTCGCTAGTTCCATAGACTAGTTTCTTTATGATTAGCTGATGATTTAAAAAAAAATATTATGATGATGGTCATGATTTAGGGAAAGAAAAAAAAGAAACTATGAATGATGAAATGTGTTTTATGCACTGTATTATCCGTTTAGTTTTCATTATTAACTTTGGAAAAAAAAAAGTAGAAAGGTTAAAAAGAAAAAAAAAACGAAAGTGGTTTTGGTCGAACAAAACTCCAATAAGAAGAGCCGGATTGTGCACGTTTTTAGGGATGCACAAATTTGGACTTGATATAGACAACGAGTACAAACAACAATATCTAATTTTTGTTTTTCACGAAAAAATCTGAGGTGATCATCATTTTAGGAAAAAAATTCGTAAACTGACTACATACTCATTATGTAGCCTCCAAAAAAGATGCATAACACAATATCCATACACCACAAAAGATGCATAACAGGTTATGCAACCATATTTTTGTTCATGCATCTATTATTTTGGTTATGCAGCCACTAAAACGTTGTATATGCCTGAATCCAACAGAAAAAACAGATGCATAACGAATTAGGCAACCATTTTCTCGACTGCATAACAAGTTATGAATCTATAACAAGTTACATAGCCATTGTTTTGGTTGATTTTAGTGCATACACAAAAAAATGATGTGTGATGCATTACGCAGCCATATTTTCGAATGCATATCAAGTTATGCATCCATTTTCTCGATGCACAAAAGATTATGCAACAATTTTGTATTTCACAGGTATAAAAAAGATGTCGTATAATGCTTATGCATCCATTTTCTCGACTGCATAATAGGTTGTTCAAACATTTGTGTAGTTGCATAACAACTTTTTGATTGATTCCAGTGCTAAAAAAAAGATGACATGTAATGTTTTACGCAACCATTTTTTCGGATGCATAATAGGTTATGCAATCATTTTTATAGATGCATAATAGATTATGCAACCATTTTTTATTTCATTGTTAACAAAAAAAATGATTGCGTTATGCAAACAGCATAACTAGTTATGCAGAAATTTTGTAGCTACTATGTAAAGATAAACTTACAATATTCTCTCAATTACAAAGAACAATAAGCATGTTCACCGTATGTACATACTCCTCCTCCTCCAGCTCCTGGAGAGCAAAAGATCTTTCGTTGCTTCTAAATAAAATAATCCATTTTTGCCTCTATCATCACTAAATCTTTTTTCCAATTTGTTGTCTAGCACAAATTTGTACACAACAAATAATACCAAAAATTATAACCTCAAACACTAACATGACTTTCCCTACAGAAACCTAAGAAATGAGCAATAAGGAAAGAATTAAATCCAATGGACAACAAATGAAGGATAGCATGAGAAGGAAAATAAATGAAAATATCAATTGTATCAATAATCTCCACTAAAAATTTGACAAGTTTCGCACGAAATATATATCGGGAGTTTATCCTTACCCACTGTTGTTCTTTAGGATATTACTATGTCTGTGGTAGTTTTGCGGGACAAAATTTTATATACCAATCAAAAATTTTCATTTTCCCCATCTTGTCTCGTTTTCTTCTTCTTCAAATAAAGCATAAATTAAGATCAAGGAAACTCGCTGACAACTAATTAAACGGTTTTCACTTTCAAGTTCATTCAGGCTTTTCTCTATTATCAGAAAAATCTATGATTATTTCACAAATAGGAAAATAGACATAAGCAAAAAAAACCACAAAAGGAATACAAAATTGACGATTAATAAATACATACCTCTCATTTTTCTTGTTCTTCTTCTAATTTCGGCTAAAAATTGATGAAAAAGAAAAGAAAATAAGGTAAAAGGAAAAATCTCTTAGAGTGAAACTGCGATTGTAATAATGTCACTGTAATCAGTAATGAAATCAAAAAAAAAACAAACAAAAAAAAATAGTAGAAACTTACCAAACGAGAATTCAAAAGAAAATACATAAAGATCTCGATCTCGATCTCGAGCTCTCAGGTCTCTTCTTCAACACTCGATCTCTTATTTTTCAAATATTTATCGGCATCTTTCCCATCAAAACAAATGGTATTTTTTCCCATCGAAAGAATTAAGATCTCCCAAAAACTTAATTTTAGAAAATACGGGCATGTGAGAAATTTGTTCAAAAAAAATGGGTGCGCGCATGAGTTTTTCCGCCCGTGGGTTTAAAGGTGAACAAAAACTGAAAAATGGGTGTGATAGTAGTTCTCGCAATGCTTTTTACGGTTGGGGTCACCATTGGATTAAATTGAATCATGAGAATCAATCAATCATATAAAACGCATTTAATTACCGTCGTCTGCATTAGGTGGCCTCTTTTGTTGTCCGCCTTGCAAAGCCACAGAAAACATGACGATGTTTTGTATCGGAGCTATATCCAAACCTTGAAACATTGTCGAATTCATCAATAAACATTGATTCTAAACTAATTGTGGTTCTATCACGAGGGACACCAGGGTTTGCAAGTGTTGATTGCTTTCTCTGACTCTTCCGGTCAAAACATCTTATCAGACGCGGTTCCAGTTGATATTACGATGACAGTTAATAAAAAATCAGAAGTCGTTCATGGAGGACTCAATGAGGTACTTATGCTGCGGACAACACATGTAATGGTGGAGTTAAGACTCTCAGGTGGTTGTGAGTTGGTTGTCCAAACTTTTGGATTTTGATACTTACCCATGGCCATTGCAACCCATGATAGAAGAATCCATTTCCATGCTCAAACAAATGCCTCACCAAGGTCACTTACCCCACATAGAAGGAAATTAAGCAGCTGACCCCCCTCCAAATTAGAGTTGCAAATTATTCGGTCACTTCAGCAGCAGAGACATGGACTAATAGCATCCTAGATGACCTGTGGTGTATAGTGACAGGAGGATTCTCTTCTAAATCTTGCTATAACTGGTTAGTCGAGCAACATCCTGCAGTGCAGGTGGCGTTTCCGTTTCAATATATATGGGTACAATTTGTCCCTCCTAGGTTCATATTTTCATGTGGACAGTTGCTCAAAGTGTTATACCTATAATCAGAGTCGGGCCTGAGGCACTGCAGCAGGTGCGACACATAGGGCCTGACTCTCTCTAAGTCATTTTTTCTTTCCTTTTTTTTTCTTTTTTTAGCAATATGGCTTTTTTTTTAATCAAGAAAACCTAATCAAAGCCCATACACGGCCTTTTCGTCTAAAAATTATATATAAAAATAAGAGGAGCCAACAGGACTGAAACGAAATTTAATTTCCAGCGTAGAAACCAATGAACTTTACCGATACACTGCAGATTCCTATGAGACATAGAGTAAATGCATTACTTATATAAGATATCTAAATTAGTAATTATGCAAATTTGTTCTTTTTATATTTAATTAATCTTTTATTATGCTTCAAAATAAATATTTCAAATTTTATTTTTCTTGTTATGTATAATATACAGGATTTGACTATAAAAACAAGTCATGATGTGACCATTATGGTGCAATCCTTGACTATGTTTTTTAGATTTTCCTTATTCTTAATCGATACAAGAACATTTTTTTTAAATTATTGTTACGATATTATTGGAAGAAAATAGACATTATAATTGAGTTAGTACAGGGACCTTCAAATTCAAGATCGGATCTGTTTATAGTTGAGAATATGTTGTTTATAAGTTCTGAGTTATAGAATGTCAGTTGCTCTCTCTACAACCAACGTCCAGAAACAGTCAGTCATATGTTACTCCATAACAGTGATGCACATAAGATGTGGTCTTATTTTCTTAGAGGATACAATGTTAGGTGGGTGCAATGGGATCTATGTTGCGCAACTTGAAGCTTGGAAATATAGAAGAGAAAGAAACATAGGAAGGAAGATGTGTCCTCTGAGGCCTCTGATGATCTTTGTTATAAGTTGGATTGTATGGTGAGAAAGAGATCGAAGAACATGGCGTACAAAGCACAAACAATTAAGTCAACATTGATAAATGAAGGGCTCATCAGAGAATTGATTCAGAACTAATTTTATTAGAGATTTAGCCACTTATTAGAAGGTTGTGAGTTGTAATATCAAAATAGGGGTCGTTGACTTTATTATATCTTTTTTTCCTTAATAACACATCTTAACCTTACCTTTTCACAAAAACAAAAAATATCTTAACTTTTCTGTTTACGTTTATTGTGCTTTGATCGGTGCCTAATTATGCATATTTCTAGATCATTTTGTTATCCTTTATCACATCTCAAGTGTTTTAATGTCTTATTTTAAGTCAAATTATGCATCTTGCGTATCGAGGCATTAATAATATTAGTGGTTATAAATACTGATAATTTGTGTTTGTTTTGCATTTGTAGGAGAATAAATAATTAGATTGCAGCAAGAGAAGGAAGCCGATATGTGTTTGGAATTGCAGAATTAACATCTGTCGTTCGTGAAGTGTAAAACAAAGCTGAACCTGTGGTCATGATGTGACTCTAGCCAGTTATACTCTTGTACATCTAAGCTAGGTATTCCTTTCTAACACCTAACACAAGTTATTTATCATATTTAACGAATACATTTCTATCATATAGAAATCACTGACCACATTCACTTTCCCCTTCTTCTATGCAAAACCCATTCCTATCTACTGTGTGCTCCTTATTCTACCCGACATCTCCTCCCTCTATTGAGCTGTTTTCTCCATTCTGTAATGTCTAAACCTGTTTCTCCCTCACTCGTCAAATCATCCATACTGCCATTGTCTTTACAATAACCTAGCAATAGGTAGGAGGCTTAGTTTGAGTATAAAAGAGAAGAAATTGTTGATTTATATTCCCTGCAAGCACCCTATTGGAAACAAAAACACATAAATGAAGGCATGGTTCTCTGAATTTGCGTGGTGAGTGATAGCAAGTGGTACGACATTTATTCCCTAATTTTATATGTACTTTTGGTTGTCAGTAGAATTGAACAATTAGGGGATAGTTTTGTATAAACGGAAATCAAGGTTGTGAATGAAAACTAAAGCCTGGGTTAGCCGGTGCAATGTGTTGTTATTAGGTTTAAGTTTTATTTTAATTTTACTCACTATCTAAAAATCTCTGCTAGCACAGAGATGAAACCCTTTAATAATTAGGATTTCTTGGTTTGATTACTTGTTTTTCATGGGGTTTTGAACGAAAAGCATGATTTAATCTCTGAATACTAGAAATTTACTATCACCTTGTATGTGAAGCATCCATGGTAGTTAACACAATTCTTTGTTATGTATTCAAGGCTATATGAAAATATTAAGTTCAATTTGTGATTATTTATGCTTTAGCCAGATAGGTAATGCTAGAGATTCACAAGTCAGCTGAGGTTAATTCATCCATTTTTGCAAGTGATTATATCACATCTTTAAGGTAGTTTGAGGCTTGCATCTCTATAGATCCTTGATTTTAAAGAAAATTAGTATATCAAATTGGGGAATTCCTATGCTTTTAGGGGGTGAATTCAAAGCCCTAGTTAATCTTTATATTGTTTTCAATGTTGTTTCCTTAGCACAACAATCCATCTTATGGTCATTCGACCACCCATTCGTCTCTAAATTAATTCAAGTAGAGCTTAGAGGTTTTCACCAATCCAACTCCCCGTAGGATCGAACCGTATTTGTCGTTATCTATGTTGTAGACACAGTGCGCTTGTAGTATTTTATAGTAAGTTTCTAACCCTATCATGCTTGATCAATCCCAAATCGCATTTAGGATATTATCTTGTTTTCTCATACCTTTCACAATATTCACCACCTTTGTCAGACTTTATGATTTTCACTTTCTCTATAATTGCCTCTCAATTTCAATAATGAATGTTCGAGAAAACATCCACAGATTGAGATTCATAATGCAATTTATAGATGTACACGATAACGCGAAAACAACATCAGGTGATAAACAATTTTATCTTCCAAAAAATTGGACCATTAATTAAAAGTCTACAAAATAATCGTAATCAACAATTAATAAGAACAAAAACTGAAAGTTATAATAGAGATAAATGACAATTAAGCTTAAAATAGTTTCATACCTTCATTAGGATTCTCCTGTGGGTAAAACCTTATCAAGGAATAAATTAAGACATGAAAAATATTTGTGGATATTTTACATTCTCATAATTCAACATTATGTCTGTCAAATACTACAACTAGAATCGCCTGTGGGCAATTCACGTCCTAAAATGTATTAACAAACTCCAATAATTCTAAATATGTTCAACCTAATATAATGTGAATTGTAGTCACCTGTGGGTGGCTATTATTTCACATGTATATGAAATATTTAGATAACCTTAATGCTTGTAATGTGTGAAGAAAAACTACCTGTGAGCATCATTGTTCTAATCGTTAAATCAAACTAAGAGCACTCAAAATATACAACACTTACCAGATAAGAGCATAGCATCACTGCGGTGATAACTAAACTATCCATCAAATATGTACAATTGCAAATATCACACTAACTTTTCTTGTGATATTCCACAGTCCCACTCAACGATATGGACATACTTGATCTGATCATAAATTTAGTCGCTTATAGACAATAATGAGTAACCCTAAAACATCAATCACGAACATTTATTCAAAAGCATGCCATACATAAATTTTGAAAAAATATCAACACCCTATAATCGAAAAATATCCAAACATAATGAAGTTTTTCTTAAACCAAAATCGAGCATGAAGCAAGTCTATGAATATAATTCAATAATGAAATTTCGTTGAAGAAAAATTCTTTGATGCATCGCTCATTTAAATATGATACAAGCTTAAAGATCATGATAAATGAAGGATATATGATGAATTAATATGAAATGTGTTAAATAGTCAATGAATATCATTTTCAGAAATATGGAGAAATTTATCAAAAATAAAACCTCAATTTCATAAAGGATGCAATAAGTTTTGGACAACATAAGAAAAATTCGTAATAGGTTACTCAACTCGATAATGAGTTAATTTATGTAAATTTTCTTTTATGCATTTTTAAGAAATAACGTAAAATCATGTGCCGATTATTTAATTACCATAATGTATGATCAGATATTGTACACTTCAATGTTATCTCAAACATGTGAATTCAAATTACTTGTGGGTAATTGTTGTTCTAATACATTTAAGAAAAACAATATTATAAACACTTAAAATGGTAACGATTATGACTCGAAAAATTATATGACATCACTGTGGTGATAGCCAAACAACTCAAAAATAATGTCATAATAACTACTAAACCTTGCCTTTACGGCTTGGCGTATTCGTGCTTACAATAAAATTATTATTATTGCTAAGAGAAAACACTCTAGTATCACTGTGGTGATAGCTAAAGAATTATGACCTAAGAATCTTAAGCACAATAATTTTATACGTACAATTGAAATTATCATCAACATTGGGAGAAAAGTGAAACATAATGACACAAGACACCCTCAAGATTCAAAAGAGTTCATATCCATAATGTATGATGAACAATCATATCAGTCATTGTTTTCTTAAATACATGAACTCCAATTTCCTGTGGGTAAATTCTGATCTAATATATTTAAGAAAAAAACAATATTACAAGCATTAGAAAAACTGTGATCATGGCCAAAGTGATTTGACATCACTGTGGTGATAGCCAATCAACTAAAATAATGTCATTATCACATGATATCGATAACTGCAAAACCTACATTTTACGGTTTGCAAATTCATGCTTATAATAACATTATGATTATACTGAGATATAACACTCTAGTATAATCCAATAATAAGTATAATCCCATAAAATTTAAAGAAAAGCAATGATGTGAGAGAAACTATACCATAACGCACAAGCACACAAACCATATCATAATGCACACACAAATTTAATGGTGTCAAAAAATGATTTCCTTTATAAAATCATTCAATCAAAAAACTATTTAAATTGCGCATTGATGTTTTCAGTGAAGCGGAAGCATAACGATAAGTTTACACCTTTAGATAAAAACCATTTCATAATTTCTTAATACCCTCATAAATTTGGTTTTTATTATGCATTATTCTATTTATAAATTTATAACTTTGTTCTATGATAAACAAATTAGTTAAAATTGAACTTGAACCAGAAAAAGTATAAATCGGATTTCGAATCACTTAAGCGAAGTCTAACATGCCAGTCAAGGTTAACAGTAAGATAAGAGGTGGGGTAAACATTATTGACTCTGTCAAGGACAACAAATGGTCAAAGTGAATACTGACGGGTTACCGGACTTGACGGACATAATCGGTCCTTGGTAATGAACCTAAAATACCATGAAGCTTTCTTGAAATTTTTTAAGGTCAACTTTATTTATCTTCTAAAATTTTAACAAACATTTTGAACCATTAAGTAACAAACATCTTTTCATACATTAACTTAACACCACCATTCACCAACTAATTACGTGCCCAAAATAATTAGATCATGTATTCAACACAAGAATTAAGATGCTGTTAATTGATTAGCTTTTAAACTGAAGTTTTTTTTTTCTTTTTTAAATTCGCAAAACGAAACAAAAGGTTACCTGTATCATTTGTGTGCAACTCTTGATCTTATGGACTATTAATATTTTTCAAAGCCCATCATAGTTAACCACAGGCCCAGTAACAATTATCACCCATTTAAAGTTAATTATAAGGCCCACTTTTAAATTCACAGACAAACCCTAAACATTTAAGAGAAAACTGAATGTACGCTCAAAGTGAATTTGCGCCGATGGGAATTCAGGCTTTCGTGATACGTTATCAAAGAATTGAGATACACCCAACGTTACCTGAAAACGAATACATAATCCATGGCTACATGATTATTGCATAATATCAACGGATGATCATGAGTTCTAAACAACTAGCTCTAGATGCCAACTATAAGATTTAATTTTATGGATCATTGATTTAGGATCGTTGAACTTCATGATAATCACACAATCAATATACAAGAATGCTTTATGAGAAATACCTTATAGCGTTAATCCATCGTACATGATCGATCATCTTACTGCAGCCGTAATACTTTGTGGAGGTTTTTGTTTCTCTCTCTTGACCTTAGCCGTACTGAGTTATTCCTTGGATACAATAGTGATGGTTATTGTTTCCCATTCATAAGTAGAGAGAGGACCAAGTTCCTAGGTTTTAGTCATATCATCAGATCTCGACCGTCCATCAAAGAAGAGATATAAAGGAAATAATCCCAGAAATGGTAACCGACATAGTTTAGAAATATTCTGTAATTAACACAATTCTTACATGGCCCAAAGGAATATTCCTATGTATAGAAATATTCTTACATACAATTCTCTATAGTTATCTGAATTCATGTACGAATAGACATACCTATATGGAATAAGATAGCTTAGTTATAAGTACTAGGGGTGCACAATGGGTCGGGCGGGCTGGGTTTGGCCTCATTCGCCACCTTACCCGCTGATGGTGGGTGATTCAAATCATTAATGCACCCTACACGCCTTACAGAGGGTCGTTTTCAACCCGACCCATCATTGGTACGAGTCAGGTCGGCCGGATATGAATATATTTGTCATTTTTTTTTATTATACCATGTACCTGATCCTTCTTCAATCATAACATGAGAACTATTGTTCCCGGATGAAAAAAATTCCCCAAAGTCGTGTCTGCGAAAAACAGAAGAAGCCGATGGCGTTACAAGATAATTTATAATTAAAGGAATATAAACAACATCTTCTAATAAATCTTCCATACCTACGAAGTTGAAGACCAACACCCGAGGATTTTCCAAGAACATATTTTGAGTGCCATTACCGTGATGGACATCCCAATTAACATTCTTGGTACCCAACTCTGGATGAAACAAATAAAATAATTAAACAAATATATTATCAAGTAAAAATGAAGATTAAATAGTAATGATAGAGTATATAAATTACCTCAATAACACCACCATCAATAAAATAAGCAGACTGTGAAGATCCTTCATTAAAATATATTGACATAATTTCCTCGTCGATGATTTTCCTCTAAGAATCAGTCTTGGAACTTAAATTCATTATCAAATCAACGTATTTATGTTTATGAACTAATTCAATTTATTTATCGTCAGTTTCTTTAGCTTTTATTACCAAACATTTACATAGGTATTATAGCTTCATCGGGTAGGATTTTTATTTTTTTTTGTGGCGGGTGGGGTTGGATATTAAAAGTTGTAATCCATAGTTAATTCAAAGTAATAGGAATTGTAAGTCATTGTCGACCCGTGTTTAGGCAGGTGGGGTCGGATGCGGGTAAAAATCTGCGGCTGCGGGTTAAGTCGAGTTGTGCAAACATAGTAAGTAATATGTGTTAGAGTATTGCTCTGTCGAACTCGCAAGTGTTGTTATCTCAAGCTTGTTTGTCAAGTTTATTTTCCAAAACTATAAGTCTTGATTTCTAGTCTACTTATAGCTAACTCTCGTATTAGGATAGAAAGTGTAGTTGAGCATTAGACTTCACGACGTTCATCGATTGAATACGGAGAACTACTAAAGGGAGCTTATGAAACTTCATCAAAAAAAGGTATGTGGAGACTTGAACTTGTCTATCATTCAAAAGTCTATCTGCTCTATCTTCTATTTGAGACAAAAGTCGTATAGCTATATAGACTTCAATTATGCACATTTGATATTTCGAGCTGAGTTTAACTCGCTTACATATTTCTCGAAATATGTGTTGGTAAGATTTCGCTTTAACCAAGTTCATCTTATATTCTTGACGCAAGTCAAAAGATGATCATGTGAAAATCGCCTTGTAACATGTTACATGATTAGTGTGAGACAGTCACTTGATATAGACTCGGAATGTTTCGTATTGATCATTCGATCACTTGAAAGTTGCTTTGAAGCTAATAGTTTGTGTGAGTCAGCTATTGTCGTCTTCCAAGAATGTTTCAATGGTTGAAATAAGAGTTTAACACAATTGGATATAGCATAGTATGCGTACTTGCATATATATATGTAGTCCATGTCCGGGAACCATGGTATGCATACCGGTATGCAAAAATCGATGAACAGTCTGTTCAGAAAAATAAAGGGAAGAAACATATCCTCTTCGGATTCTCACTTCACAAAGAGGAATCTGAAACAAGGTTTAAACAAATCATTCTCCTCTCTTGTGAAACCTCCCGATCCTTCTTTAGGTGGGAGAAGAATATTTCTGCTGACTTGTTCGTGTATAGCCAAAGAAAGAAAAAAACCGTTTCTGATCACTTGGATGTTTTTCCTATCTCTTTTAAGTTTCTGTTAGGGTTTTTATCAAAGGTCTTTTTGGGAATTAATCTCATCTCTTCTTCCTTTTTAAAGAGATTTATTTCCCCTAAGCAAGCATTTTATTTACCGTCTCTAGCATGTCCTCTTCTAGTCTTTCCAGTAAAGAGGATGATGTATGGAATGTTCTCTTTCTTTCTAAGAAAGTTCGTTTTGGTTCTTCTAATAATGATATGTGTCAAGATAAACGTGATTCATCCTCTGATGGAAATCCTTCTGGTTCTCATTTTGATAAACTCTCATTAACCATTAATCTTGTCTTGGAGAAAGTACAGGCGTTGGAGAGTGAACTAGAATCCTCTATCAAAAGACTTGAAGATAAGATGGATAATCTTGAATCCAGGATTGATCTAATTGAAGATGAACTTGATGACTATAGGGAATATGAGAAGAGTCTTCAAAGTAAGTGAAATGATTTTTGGTTCTTGCTTAAAGTTATTTTGTCTAGGAAACTTCTTATGAGAATTTATTCTTGTGTTTTAAGAAGGATAACTAGGGTTTGGAATACCAATTATTGTGAGTACACATAGCTATTTCCAACGTTTTTCATCTTGCAATGTTTATAGATTTATTTATTTAAATTCTAAAGTTTATTTGGAAAATGATTTTGCAGTATTAATCTTTATGGTTTTAGCAACTTGTTATGGGATATGTGTGTTTGCGTCCGTGAACTATGATTGTCCCATATTTGCTCAAAAGTTAAGTCTATCATATGTCTTTATTGATAAAAGATATAATGAACTTTTGACAACATAATATAAGCCTATTATGTCATTATGCAAAAATTGATGGAAGATAGGATGAACTTTTGTCTACAAAGATTAAGTCTATTACGTCTCTATGCAAATATTGATGAAAAATAGAACGAGTCTTTGAATATTCCGCAGTATTGGTCTTTCCCTAAACTACATCTTTATGTAGATATTGTTCGGCTCCATAAGTTCTCTTATGTTGAGCATTTCTAATCATGGGATCTCTTGTGGTTAATTTAATTGAGTATTTTGGATACAAAATCATGTTTCATGTGATTTGTTAATGTCCAAAGAAATCCTTCTTTTCTTGTGAAAGTAAGGTCGCTCTTGTTGTTCTTTCGGAAATGACATTTTATGGGGGAGAGTTCTTTAATTGAACTTGTGCTTAATTGCCAAATATTTGTGGGGAGTGCGGTTGTGGAATGTTGTAGGAGTTTTCTTGTATCTGTACAAACTCCTTGATGAATACACTGGTTTCGGCTATGTGAAATCATCGAAACCAAGTTGATATGTTCTCTTTTGTTCATGAAGTATATCTATGGAAATTTCATTAGGATCCCACTAGTTTTCGTACCTTTGCCAATTTATATTGACAAAAAGGGGGAGAATTAATGTGTAGTTCACACAACAAATACACATGGTTTACAGATCATTATGTAAGGGAGAATGGTTTTCATATGAGATGAAGTATTGACTTAGGGGGAGTGATGTATATCACCAGAGTATTGTTGTCAAAGTTGTGATACAATTGGTCTTTGATGTTGTGTAATAATACTATGACACTGTATAACAATGATCGAGAGCAATTGTTTTCTCATTGTTATAGCTACGGATCTTCAACAACGATGATGCTGAGTTGAACACGTTTAGAATAACTGGAGTACTTGGAAGTGACGACGATTTCGAGTAATGTTGAAGAACCAAGGAAATCAAACATTTGGATTGAGAGCTACAAAGTTTATTTTTTTGTAATCCATATGTATTGATAGTTTGTCATTAAAATTGACAAAGGCGGAGATTGTTAGAGCACTGCTCGGTCGAACTCGCAAGCGTTGCTATCTCAAGCTTGTTTGTCAAGTTTAGATGCCAAAACTGTAAATCTTGATTTCTAGTCTACTTACAGCTAAGTCTCAGATTAGGATAGAAAGTGTAGTTGAGCATTAGACCTCACGGCGTTCATCGATTGAAGACGAAGAACTATTAAGGGGAGCTTGTGGAACTTCATCAACAAAAGGTATGTGGAGACTTGAACTCATCTATCACTCAAAATTCTATCTACTCTATCACCTATTTGAGACAAAATTCGTATAGCTATATAGACTTCAATTATGCACATTTGATATATCGAGCTGAGTTTAACTCGCTTACATATTTCTCGAAATATGTGTTCGTAAGCTTTCGCTTTAACCAAGTTCATCTTATATTCTTGACGAAAGTCAAAAGATGATCATTTGAAAATCGCCTTGTAACATCTTACATGATTTGTGTGAGACAGTCATTTGATGTAGACTCGGAATGTTTCGTATTGATCATTCGATCACTTGAAAATTGCTTTGAAGCTAATAGTTTGTGTGAGACAGTTGTTGTCGTATTCCGAGAATGTTTCAATGATTGAAATAGAATTTAGAATAATTGGACATAAGCATAGTATGCGTATTTGCATATGTGTAACCCATGTCCGGGAACCATAGTATGCATACCCGTATGCGTGCTGGTTGGTTTAGTGAAAGTTTAGGAACCTTGTACGCATACCGGTACGCGTACTTGCATGAGGTTCAGGTCCGGGAATTTCTGCTGAGTTTGGTTGTGTGCGTACTCGTTCGCATACTGGCGAACCCAAACTTAGTACGGGTATGTGTACCCGTTTGCATACTTGAGTGGATGATGTTCTAAAATAGATTTGTTCATGAACTGATACATTTATATAATAAGGAATGTAATCTTTTGCAAATCATGGATATAATGTTCATGACTTGATTCGAGTGAATCAAAATCGATCTTGCTTCAATTATGTCTTGTATACTTCTATGAGAATATAAACAATTGAACAACTCTAGAACTAGTTTCATTTGAGTCATTTGAACTAGTTATGGTTAAGATGAATGAGGTTGATATGAAAGTGTTCATATGGCTAACTTCGGTTAACTATTGTTGAGCCAACAAAGGTGTGCACGTTTAGGTACAGTTACTCATATCTAAATGAAATCACTTTTCATTTGTGTGTAACAAGCTAAGTTCGATCTAATGGTTGAAATATATTAGCTTGAGTCTAATCAGTTTTTCATCTAACGGTGAATATTGAATGCTTTGTTACCAAGGTAGCATTCATTGCAAACCCTGATTTGAAGATTATATAAAGGAGAACTCTGGAAACTGGGAAACCTAATGCCAACACCTCATGTGTGATATTAGTTGCGACTAGAGTCGATTCTCCTTTAACCTTAGTTTTTTCTAAAACCCTGTAGGTTAATGACTTGAAGACTTCATTGGGATTGTGAAGCCAGACCCAATTATTTTCTCTGTAGTTGCGTAATCTGATCTTGTTGTTTTCTATCGTGATTGAGTATTATCTTCTCTAAGATTTGCTCGAGATTTAATCTCCGATAGGCAAGATAAAAAGTAGTCACAAACATATGCGTCTCATCTTTTGTGATTCCACAATATCTTGTTTCGCTACCATACGATTAAGATTATTGTAAGGTGATTGATATTTCTAGGTTGTTCTTCGGGAATATAAGTCTGGTATATCAATTGGTTCCTGTTCACCTTGATTTATCAAAAGACGGAAAAAAAAAATCATAGGTTTATCTGTGGGAGACAGATTTATCTATCCAATAGACTTTTATGTGTGAGACAAATTGGTTTATTAAGTCTTTGACTTTGGGTCGTAGCAACTCTTAGTTGTGGGTGAGATCAACTAAGGGAATCAGGTGCGTAGAATCCTGTTGGAATTCAGATAAGTTAGGAGCGCAACTGTACCTTGATCAGTGTGAGATTGGTTAGGGATCAACTACATTCCAATCCGAAGTTAACTTGGAGTATGCTAGTGTTTGTAGAGTCTTAATACAGCATGGTGTTCAAATCTGGACTAGATCCCGAGGTTTTTCTATATTTGCGGTTTCCTCGTTAACAAAACTTTTGGTGTCTGTGTTATTTCTTTTCCGCATTATATTTATTTATATAATTGAAATATCACAGGTTGTGCGTAAGTTCAATCAATTGTGAATCCAACCTTTGGTTGTTGATTAAATTGATTGACACTTGGATATTGGTTTTTGATACTGTCCAAATTATTTCTTATATTCAATCGGGCTCGCAAAAAGTCCAATCCCATTAAAAACCAAAATTTTCTTGTAGATAATGTGTTAGTTAAATTTCCCTTTGTGTATATTTTATGCTCATCCATTGTGACTCCTAATATGATGGATTTTTGCCTTGAATAACGGAGTTTTAATCGAGCTTTCGCCGTACAATCGGGTATTCTCTCTCCTTTTACTCTACTCAGCATGTTCCTCTTCATATATTGTTTTATAATTCTTTCCATATTTTGAAACATTGAGGACAATGTTTAGTTTAGGTTTGGGGGTATAGAGTAGATACCATGATAATTTGCCATAATTGAAAACGAACTCCTTCTTCTTTTTTGAAAAAATTGAAAAATTCCAAAAAAATTGAAAAATCAAAATTGAAAAAAAAAAATTAAAAAATGAAAAATCATAAAAATGGAGCTCATTTACCTTGAAATGTTGACTCTTGTGCAAATATGTATTTTTATTAGGAGTCTTAGTCTAGATATTTAGGCACCCTGATTCTAGCACAATTCACATAGTGATAAGAAATTTGCACGCGCACGATCTACCAATACATGTTTGGCCTCGATCTTCAAGGTGTTTGATAGGAAGTTACAATTGCCAATCACTTTAGAATACTGAACGAAACTTGACTAGCTTGTTCTTTGGTTGGTTGGGATAGAAGGTGGAGGTTACATTAAGAAAGACAACCATCGAATTTAACTGGGTGCATCAAAAAGGGCTACCTCTTGCAAAGTGTCATGTAATCTTTTGTTTCCTTTTGTATATGTATCAAAAGTGTTTCCTTGTATGAAAAAAAAAAAAAAAAAAAAAAAAAAGGAATCAAGTATTCCATCATCTCTTGTTCCAAAAATAAAAAGAGAATAGTCCATGTAAATAAGAGTCATGTAAAGAGTTATTTTGTTGTTTTGTGTAATAAGCAAGGAGGGTGTATGCCATTGATGTACAACGCGAGTAATTGTGAAATACCTCCAACTCATTCACAATTCTCGTAAAGTACGGACAGCTAGCTAGATTTCGACCTCAGTTCTTAGCCTGAGAAACTATCTCTTGGTGATTAGTAGTCATAACTTCAGATCTTTCTTTACACATGTGTAGATACACTTTACACTCTTATCACATGTCTTTTTTTGTTATCAGTGCTAGGATTGTGCCTTCGATAGCTAGATTGACATCTCCATTTTGCTGTGAGCTTAAACTGTTTTGCACATGTCACATTTGATGGAATCTGAGCTTATATTTTGACCTAGAACTTTGTAGGTACGTTCTAAGCAAACCTTCACGAGACTTCAACTCGTCCACTAGGGACACTTAGTGGTTTAAAAGGCTTAGTGCATACGCTAAATGCATTCGAGAGACCAGCGACAGTGGTATAGTTAGGATTTCCTTAGTTTTGTTTTACTTGAGGACAAGTAAAATTCAGGTTTGGGGGTATTTGATGAGTGCCAAATATTGTATATATTTATCCCTTTTTGTTGGCAATTTAACTCATCTTTTATGCATTAATTCTACATTTTATCCCATATTCTGTATTTTCATTGTTTTCAAGAATAAATATTTTTATTAATTAATTTTGCATTTTTAGGTAATAAATAAAGTTCGGATGAGTCGCGGAGCGAAAAGAGCGGAAAAGCAGTGAAAATCCGGGAGAAATTACGCAAGGAAGCCGCGAAGAATGGTGCGCACAACCTCATTTTCTACACACAAAAGCGCCTCCTTTCTCAGCCATCAGATCAGTTCTCAGAAGCATCCGATGGTCGCTCCTTCATAGAGCATCAAAATCTGAAGTCTCTGCCAAGCACCACAACGTTGAAATTCCAAGCCTTCAGATTAGATGGTAGTTGAATCCGACGGTCGCTCCCTTGCTGTGCATAGAAGTTTGATATCTCCGCCTAACACTACAACACCTAACTCCATCTGGCGTCGTTGATTTTGTTGTATTATATAATCCAGCGGTCGCTACAAGCTTCACTTCATCTCACCGTCCGATTGATCTTTCATCTCCCTATCCACGGCTCAGCGTCGCAGATCATCAAACTCGATACACTCGCCTCACACCCTAGCGACCGAGCACCTACACCTCAAACAAACACACCCCTTCCCTTCTCCATCATCGAACCATCTCCTCCATCACCCCCTGCAGAACCGCCATGCCCCGTACCACCACCATGTCCCTCCATCACCACCACCTCACCCCAAATCACTCCACTAATTTCTCCCCAACTCTATTCTACCTAAACCCATCACGTACCATCTCTTTAATCATCATACAACCTCAATTTCATCTCTCTCCTGAAACCCTAGGTGAGAAATTGAGATATATATTGATGTTAAGCATCCAATTGGAGAGATGGAACGAGAAGAAGCAGAGAAGATGGTCGACGAGATGGAGCGAGTATCTCATCAACAGTAGGTAAATCAATTTCACCAAACCCTAGTTCTACTGATTTTGGGGGAAAATTGGGGGAAAACCCAAAAAGGTGTAATGGGTATAAATGATGGTTTGTGAAGTGTGTAGGGGGACACTGTATACCTCTCTGGACTAGCCAGTAGAGAATTTGCTACAATTTTTATTAATTCAAATTTTGAGTTGCTATCAGGGACAGTTGCAAATTGCTTATGTGTTGATTATCTGATATGTTGTTAGTGTGTATGAATCATCTGTGTAATGTGATGTATTTGATCATGGTTAGCATGAGCTAATCAGCTCAGGCCAAGGCTCAGTGAAGCCTTGTGCACTGTCAAGTGTAAATGAGCTAGGATAGTTACTTCCTTGTATGTTTTGATTGTGCAAATGAGAGATGCCAATGCTCATAGAGCCTGTGATTGGCTGTACTGTCAAAAGACAGCCAATGCTAGGGGTAGACTAGTGAGCAAGTTGGTGTTCTTCCATTTCTAGTTGTATGCTTAGGAATGAAACATACCTAGAACATGTCACTTGATTAGGACACAAGGTGGATCATAGCCTTGGCTTACCCACCAATTCCCTCCAGTAATTTACATTTTCAGTCTAAGTTTGCTTGATCAGTTATTTTCTCATTGTCCTGCTTTTATTTTCTTGCACTTTGTAGCTTCTGTGCACTGAAGTCAGTGCACTGAACTCCCTTGCCCTTGGCTTCCAAGCCTTGGTTCTTTGCTTATCTTTCCCTGCTGTGGTTCTAGTCTGTTTTTTCATTACTTAGCTTGGTTCTTTGCTGATTTGCCTGCTTTGCTCTCTGCCATAGTGCATTGTCACCATTGTTAGCCTAGGAAAACTTCTTATATGCTCCTCTCCCTGTGGACAAACCCCTACTCATCCTATATAAATCTTTGACCTTGTATACTTGCAAGCTTTTGTGTGTCTTTGCATAACACAACCAAGTTTTTGGCGCCGCTGCCGGGGAGCTGGCTGCCATATTTTTGAAGTTTTCATAGCTGTTGTGGCCTTGTGTGCTTGCCTAGTTGTGTGTGTTCATTGCTATCTTGTTCACTTGCTAATGCTGCTGGAGCTGTGCATTATTTGTTGTTGCTGCCAAGTCTGCTGCAAAGCCTGCTGCAAAGCCTGCTGCTGCTGTTGCCTTCTCTGCTGATGTTGTTTTGTGCTGCTGCTGGGCTCTGCTCCACCTGTTGCTGCTGGGCTTGGACGTGAGCTGCTTAGGACGATCCTAAAGCCCAACTGGGCTGTGCAACTAAAAGGGGACTAAAAGCCTATTTTTGGGCTTCCCTCCAAAAAACAAGTAAGCCTAACCCATGAGTTAACCCACTTGGGCCTCATTTAAATTCAAATTGGGCTTGTAATAATTAATTTAATTATTTATTTGGGATTGTAATAATTTTTATTTTCTTTTTTTTTTTTTTATATTTGGGACTGTAATTATTTTTTTTTTTTTTTTATTTTTCTTTTATTTTTCTTTTTCTTTTATGGGTTTGTTTTAATTATTATTATTGTTTTTATTTTTTTTATGAGTTGTGATAATTTATGCTAGGTTTAGTTCAAAATTTTTTTCCAAAGCCCAATTTTTAAAAAAAACCAAAACCCCTTCTTAAACCAAAACCCATTCAAAACCAAATCTTCATAACCCTTGTGGGCCAAATTGTTTCCGATTGCTCTGTCTGACCAACATGTTAGTTAAGGTACCTACTAGGACATGATTGTGACCTACAGAGACCAGACAAACAGACTTGTTAGAATTAACCCAGACGAACCTATCGAAATTCTAAGTTCTGAGGGAGACAGTCCAGATCAACCAGAAACAATGGGAGAACCCCGTACCCTCAAGGATTATATGTACCCAACTAGAGCCAGTCAACCTTCTTGTATTTGCTGCCCGAGGCTAATGGCCATTATGAGCTGAAATCAAGCACAATACAGATGCTTCCTATTTTTAGAGGTGTTGAGAATGAAAACCCGTACCACCACGTGAGAGAATTCGAGGAAATTTGTGGAACTCTGCGTTTCACTCAAATGACCGACGAAACCCTGAAGTTAAGGCTTTTTCCTTTCTCCCTGAAAGATAAGGCAAAGGCCTGGCTCTATGCTTTACAGCCTCAATCCATCATGACATGGGATGACCTCATAAAGGAGTTTTTCAAAAAGTTTTTCCCGAACCACAAGACTGCGACAATTCGTCAAAGTCTGAATAGCTTTGTGCAATTAGAAGGTGAGACCTTAGCTAGATACCTGGAGAGATTCAATGAATTATTGCTCCAATGTCCCCATCATGGTTTTGAAAAATGGAGACTTGTGCAAATTTTGTATGAAGGTCTAGATGTGTCCACCCGAACAACGGTTGAGTCGATGTGTAATGGTCTATTCGTAGATAAAACTGCTGACGCGTCTTGGGACTTCTTGATTGAAGTAGCTGAAAAGACGCAACAGTGGGAATCCATCCGTGAAACCAGAAAGACTACATCCGAAGCAAAGGCTTTTAGGATTGAAGCGGATTTTGAGGGTAGAGCAAACATGGCATCAATAGTTAGGAGATTAGAAGAGTTAGAACTACATAAAAATTCAAAACCTTCCACCACTACTCTCCGAGAACATGTCGCTTCATCTGTTTGTGCTGCTTGTAACGACCCCAACCATCAATTCCAAAATTGTCCATTTGCTTGCAGTCCAGGAGTCTAGGCTTGAACAGGCACATGCCATGTTTCAAAAACCAGAGCATAACCCTTATTCACAGACCTACAATCCAGGATGGAGAAACCACCCTAACTTTTCATGGTCAAAAGGACCCACTCAAGGAGGACCATCTCAACCCAATCAGAGCTATCAAAACAATCAGGGATATCAGAACAATCAAGGTTATCAACACCCGAGAAACCCCACAACAATCAAACTCTCAACAACAATCATATCCTCAACACAATACCGACAAGAGATTATCCACCCTAGAGGAAATGTTCCAGAGTTTGATGCAAAGTCAGAAAAATCTAGATCAAAAGATGGATCAAATGTGTGAGAGAGAAAAGGGTAAACTTCCGAGCCAACCCCAACAAAATCCAAAGAGGATATTTCAAAACAGGCCCAACATCCTGCACTGAAACCTCACCCGATCAAATCCATGCCATTACCACCCTCCGAAGTGGTAAAGTCATCGAGAACAACGTGGGCGAACCTAATGAATCTGATACAAATTCCACGCTGTCTCCACAACCCCAGAAAACCAAAGAATCTGAGCAAGTTGGAAAATCTGACAATTCTACTGCTGTGAATGTCCCTTTGCCAACTCATTCCTGTTGCCCCATTTCCTCAAAGATTGATCTATCAACAGAAAAGTACCCATTACAATGAGATGTTAGATCTGTTCAAGAGAGTCAACATCAACATTCCTTTTCTTGAAGCAATCAAGCAAATCCCTGCTTATGCCAAATTCCTCAAAGACTTGTGTACTCAAAAGCGCAAGCTCAATGTGCAAAAACGTGCTTTCTTAGCTGAGCAGGTGAGTTCCATCATTCTGAACAAAACTCCACCCAAGTTTAGGGATCCAGGATGTCCAACAATTTCTTGCACTATAGGAGAACACACGGTCAATAAAGCGTTATTAGACCTAGGTGCAAGTGTTAACCTACTGCCATATTCTGTTTATGAGCAGTTAGGTCTTGGGGAGTTGAAACCAACATCTATCACTCTACAACTGGCAGACCGATCTGTCAAGATTCCTCGTGGAGTGGTCGAAGACGTTTTGATCAAGGTTGACAAATTCTATTTTCCCGTAGACTTCATTGTCTTAGACACTCAACCTGTACAAAACCCAGACTGTCACATTCCTGTCATCTTAGGACGTCCTTTCTTGGCTACGTCCAACGCGATCATTAATTGTCGTAATGGAGTGTTAAAACTGTCTTTTGGTAACATGACGGTAGAATTGAATGTGTTCGATATTAGTCAACAACCTGTGAATCTTGATGATGATGTGCATGAAGTTAATATGATTGAAGGATTAATGCAAGATTCGTTGACTAACATTCTATCCGTCGACCCCTTTCAAGCATGTATGGAGAACTTTAACCCTGATTCCTATGATGATGCATACTGTAGTGACGTCCTATCTCTGCTCGAATCTGTACCTCAAATGGACGTCACTGAAAGGAAATATGAAGTGGAACCACCCTACTCTCTGATTCCAATCTTTTCCATCCATTGTTGAGCCACCCAAGCTTGAATTGAAACCATTGCCTAGTACGTTGAAGTACGCTTCCTAGGTTCTTCTGATACTTTACCTGTCATTATTTCATCATGTTTAGACACGGAACAGGAAAGTAAGCTTTTAGAAGTACTTAAGGAACACAAAGAGGCCTTAGGATGGACCATCTCAGATCTCAAAGGAATTAGTCCCACCATTTGCATGCACCACATTAACCTTGAAGAGAATGCCAACCATCGAGGGAAATGCAAAGGAGACTTAATCCTAACATGAGAGATGTAGCCAAAGGAGAGATCCTGAAACTACTTGATGCGGGTATCATATACCCAATTCCCGATAGCAAATGGGTTAGTCCCATTCAAGTTGTGCCTAAGAAGTCAGGCATTACTGTTGTTCAGAACGACAAGAATGAATTAGTCCCTACTCGTACAACCACAGGATGGCGAGTATGCATCGACTACAGGAAGTTGAACACAGTAACAAGGAAGGATCACTTCCCGCTCCCTTTCATTGACCAAATGCTAGAACGTGTGTCTGGACACAGTCACTACTGTTTTCTAGATGGCTTTTCCGGTTATAACCAAATTCACATTGCTCCGGAAGATCAGGAAAAAACTACATTCACGTGTCCATTTGGGACGTTTGCTTATAGACGTATGCCCTTCGGGTTGTGTAATGCACCTGCTACTTTTCAGCGTTGCATGATGAGCATTTTTCTGACATGATAGATAGTTTTCTCGAGATCTTTATGGATGATTTCTCTGTTTTTGGTTCCTCGTTTGACGAATGTTTGAAGCATCTTGCCCTCGTGATATCCAGATGTAAAGAAAAGAACCTTGTTCTAAATTGGGAAAAATGCCATTTTTGGTGAATTCAGGAATAGTTTTAGGACACATCATCTCAGAAAAAGGAATTGAAGTGGATAAAGCTAAAGTTGACCTCATCCAACATCTACCACAACCTTGCTCTGTGAAGGAGATCAGATCATTTCTAGGTCATGCTGGTTTTTACCGGCGATTCATCAAAGATTTCAGCAAAATCTCCAGACCTCTGTGCAGTCTTCTCTCCAAAGATGTTGCCTTCAATTTCGATGCTGCTTGTGTGAAGGCATGGGAGGAATTAAAAACCCTTCTCACCACCGCTCCTATAGTCCGACCACCCGATTGGAAGCTTCCGTTCGAACTTATGTGTGATGCCTCTGATTATGCTGTTGGTGCTGTTTTAGGACAGCGAGTTGATAGACTGCCATATGTGATATACTATGCTAGCAAAACCCTTAATAATGCCCAACTCAATTATTCAACTACCGAGAAGGAATTGCTTGCCGTCGTTTTCGCATTAGACAAGTTTAGATCTTATCTGATAGGGTCTAAGATCATCATATATACAGACCATGCGGCTTTGAAGTATCTTCTCTCCAAGAAGGATGCTAAAGCTCGCCTTATTCGATGGATACTCTATTACAGGAATTCGATCTCGAAATCCGTGATAAGAAGGTTGTGAGAATGTGGTTGCTGATCATTTGTCTAGATTAACTTTAGAGTCTATTGATGAATCTGAGCTGATTAGAGAATCATTCCCAGATGAACAGCTGATGTCTATCTCAGACCTTCCTTGGTTTGCTGATATTGTTAACTACCTCGCTAAAAGGTAGGATGCCCTCACGTTGGTCAAGACAAGACCGCTCTAAATTCCTGGCTGAAGTCAAACATTTCCTTTGGGATGACCCATATTTGTTTAAGTACTGTCCAGACCAAATCATTAGGAGATGTGTCCCCAACACTGAACAGAAAGATGTGATATCTTTCTGTCATGACCAAGCATGTGGAGGCCATTTCAGTGCCAAGAAAACCGCTGCAAAGATCTTGCAGTGTGGGATTCTATTGGCCATCATTGTTCAAGGATTGCCATGATTATTGTGTTGCTTGTGAACGCTGTCAAAAGCTAGGAAGCATTTCGAGGAGAAACATGATGCCATTGAACCCCATTTTGATTGTGGAGATTTTTGATGTTTGGGGGATAGACTTCATGGGTCCATTTCCCATATCTGACAGCAAGTTGTACATCCTAGTCGCAGTTGATTACGTTTCTAAGTGGGTAGAAGCCATAGCAACCAGAACAAATGACCACAAGGTGGTACTTTCATTTCTAAAGGAGAACATATTTTCACGTTTTGGTACCCCTAGAGCTATCATCAGGACGGCGGTTCACATTTTCGTAACAAGTACTTTGAGTCTTTAGTACGCAAGTATGGCATAACTCACAAGGTTGCTACTCCGTACCACCCTCAGACTAGTGGACAAGTGGAAGTGTCTAATAGGGAAATTAAGCACATTCTGGAGAAGAAGGTCAACCCGTCCAGGAAAGATTGGTCATTGAGATTGAATGATGCTTTGTGGGCCTATAGAACAGCTTATAAGACACCAATTGGCATGTCCCCCTATCGTCTAGTGTATGGAAAGCCGTGCCATCTACCTGTGGAATTAGAACATCGTGCCTACTGGGCAATCAAAGAGCTGAACTTTTCTCTGGACGAAGCTGGAATTCAAAGGAAACTTCAACTCAACGAGTTGGATGAATTGAGAAATGAGGCTTATGACAGTGCCAAGATGTACAAGCAGAAGATGAAGATGTTTCATGACAAGCGTATTCTGCGCAAATCCTTCACTCCTGGTCAGAAAGTCTTGCTGTATGACTCCCGATTACATCTTTTTCCAGGAAAACTGCGTTCCAGATGGAAGGGTCCGTACCTAGTACGCACAGTTTTTCCTCATGGAGCTGTAGAGCTGGAGGATGTCTCCAACAAGAACGTTTTCAAAGTCAACGGGCAGAGATTAAAGCCATTCCTTGAGCCATTTCCACCCGACATTGAAACAGCCAACCTGGAGGACCCAGTCTATGTGGACTAAACTGGTCCACTCTTTCCCTAAATAACCAAAAAAAAAGTTTTCCAACTCTTTCCCTAAAAACCAAAATTTTTCGTTTTCCCATCAAAACCAAAATTTGTCTTTTTCCCAACAAAACCAAATTTTTTTTCCAAAAAGTCCAATCCCATTAAAAACCAAAATTTTCTTGTAGATAATGTGTTAGTTAAATTTCCCTTTGTGTATATTTTATGCTCATCCATTGTGACTCCTAATATGATGGATTTTTGCCTTGAATAACGGAGTTTTAATCGAGCTTTCGCCGTACAATCGGGTATTCTCTCTCCTTTTACTCTACTCAGCATGTTCCTCTTCATATATTGTTTTATAATTCTTTCCATATTTTGAAACATTGAGGACAATGTTTAGTTTAGGTTTGGGGGTATAGAGTAGATACCATGATAATTTGCCATAATTGAAAACGAACTCCTTCTTCTTTTTTGAAAAAATTGAAAAATTCCAAAAAAATTGAAAAATCAAAATTGAAAAAAAAATTAAAAAAATGAAAAATCATAAAAATGGAGCTCATTTACCTTGAAATGTTGACTCTTGTGCAAATATGTATTTTATTAGGAGTCTTAGTCTAGATATTTAGGCACCCTGATTCTAGCACAATTCACATAGTGATAAGAAATTTGCACGCGCACGATCTACCAATACATGTTTGGCCTCGATCTTCAAGGTGTTTGATAGGAAGTTACGATTGCCAATCACTTTAGAATACTGAACGAAACTTGACTAGCTTGTTCTTTGGTTGGTTGGGATAGAAGGTGGAGGTTACATTAAGAAAGACAACCATCGAATTTAACTGGGTGCATCAAAAAGGGCTACCTCTTGCAAAGTGTCATGTAATCTTTTGTTTCCTTTTGTATATGTATCAAAAGTGTTTCCTTGTATGAAAAAAAAAAAAAAAAAAAAAGGAATCAAGTATTCCATCATCTCTTGTTCCAAAAATAAAAAGAGAATAGTCCATGTAAATAAGAGTCATGTAAAGAGTTATTTGTGTTTTGTGTAATAAGCAAGGAGGGTGTATGCCATTGATGTACAACGCGAGTAATTGTGAAATACCTCCAACTCATTCACAATTCTCGTAAAGTCCGGACAGCTAGCTAGATTTCGACCTCAGTTCTTAGCCTGAGAAACTATCTCTTGGTGATTAGTAGTCATAACTTCAGATCTTTCTTTACACATGTGTAGATACACTTTACACTCTTATCACATGTCTTTTTTTGTTATCAGTGCTAGGATTGTGCCTTCGATAGCTAGATTGACATCTCCATTTTGCTGTGAGCTTAAACTGTTTTGCACATGTCACATTTGATGGAATCTGAGCTTATATTTTGACCTAGAACTTTGTAGGTAACGTTCTAAGCAAACCTTCACGAGACTTCAACTCGTCCACTAGGGGACACTTAGTGGTTTAAAAGGCTTAGTGCATACGCTAAATGCATTCGAGAGACCAGCGACAGTGGTATAGTTAGGATTTCCTTAGTTTTGTTTTACTTGAGGACAAGTAAAATTCAGGTTTGGGGGTATTTGATGAGTGCCAAATATTGTTATATTTATCCCTTTTTGTTGGCAATTTAACTCATCTTTTATGCATTAATTCTACATTTTATCCCATATTCTGTTTTTCATTGTTTTCAAGAATAAATATTTTTATTAATTAATTTTGCATTTTTAGGTAATAAATAAAGTTCGGATGAGTCGCGGAGCGAAAAGAGCGGAAAAGCAGTGAAAAGCCGGGAGAAATTACGCAAGGAAGCCGCGAAGAATGGTGCGCACAACCTCATTTTCTACACACAAAAGCGCCTCCTTTCTCAGCCATCAGATCAGTTCTCAGAAGCATCCGATGGTCGCTCCTTCATAGAGCATCAAAATCTGAAGTCTCTGCCAAGCACCACAACGTTGAAATTCCAAGCCTTCAGATTAGATGGTAGTTGAATCCGACGGTCGCTCCCTTGCTGTGCATAGAAGTTTGATATCTCCGCCTAACACTACAACACCTAACTCCATCTGGCGTCGTTGATTTTGTTGTATTATATAATCCAGCGGTCGCTACAAGCTTCACTTCATCTCACCGTCCGATTGATCTTTCATCTCCCTATCCCACGGCTCAGCGTCGCAGATCATCAAACTCGATACACTCGCCTCACACCCTAGCGACCGAGCACCTACACCTCAAACAAACACACCCTTCCCTTCTCCATCGAACCATCTCCTCCATCACCCCCTCTGCAGAACCGCCATGCCCCGTACCACCACCATGTCCGTCTCCATCACCACCACCTCACCCCAAATCACTCCACTAATTTCTCCCCAACTCTATTCTACCTAAACCCATCACGTACCATCTCTTTAATCATCATTTACAACCTCAATTTCTCATCTCTCTGCCTGAAACCCTAGGTGAGAAATTGGGGATATATATGATGATTAAAGCATCAATTGGAGCTCGAGAGGAACGAGAAGAAGCAGGAGAAGATTGGGTCGACGAGATGGAGCGAGTATCTCATCAACAGTAGGTAAATCAATTTCACCAAACCCTAGTTCTACTGATTTTGGGGGAAAATTGGGGAAAACCCAAAAAGGTGTAATGGGTATAAATTGATGTTATGTGAAGTGTGTAGAGGACACTGTATACCTCTCTGGACTAGCCAGTAGAGAATTTGCTACAATTTTTATGAACTTCAAATTTTAGTTGCTTATCAGGGACAGTTGCAAATTGCTTATGTGTTGAGTTATCTGATATGTTGTTAGTTGTGTATGAATCATCTGTGTTAATGTATGTATATTGCTACATCATGGTTAGCATGAGCTAATCAGCCTCAGGCCAAGGCTCAGTGAAGCCTTGTGCACTGTCAAGTGTAAATGAGCTAGGATAGTTACTTCCTTGTATGTTTTGATTGTGCAAATGAGAGATGCCAATGCTCATAGAGCCTGTGATTGGCTGTACTGTCAAAAGACAACCAATGCTAGGGGTAGACTAGTGAGCAAGTTGGTGTTCTTCCATTTCTAGTTGTATGCTTAGGAATGAACATAACCTAGAAACATGTCACTTGATTAGGACACAAGGTGGATCATAAGCCTTGGCTTACCCACCAATTCCCTCTCAGTAATTTACATTTTCAGTTCTAAGTTTGCTTCCTGATCAGTTATTTTCTTCAGTTATTTTCCTGCCTTTTATTTTCTTGCACTTTGTAGCTACTGTGCACTGAAGTCAGTGCACTGAACTCACCTTGCCCTTGGCTTCCAAGCCTTGGTTCTTTGCTTATCTTTCCCTGCTGTGGTTCTAGTCTGTTTTTCATTACTTAGCTTGGTTCTTTGCTGATTTGCCCTGCTTTGCTCTCTGCCATAGTGCATTGTCACCATTGTTAGCCTAGGAAAACTTCTTATATGCTCCTCTCCCTGTGGACAAACCCCTACTCATCACTATATTATAAATCTTGACCTTGTATACTTGCAAGCTTTTGTGTGTCTTTGCATATCACACCAATGGGATACAAGCTTACACAAATTGCATGGACACATAACTTTCACCACTTGCCATGTGTTAGAGCATTGCTCGGTCGAACTCGCAAGTGTTGCTATTTCAAGCTTGTTTGTCAAGTTTAATTGATAAAAACTATAAGCCTTGATTTCTAGTCTACTTATAGTTATGTCTCAGATTAGGATATAATGTGTAGTTGAGCCTTAGACTTCACGACATTCATCGATTGAAGACGAAGATTTACTGAGGAGAGCTTGGAGGAACTTCATCAACAAAAGGTATGTGGATACGAAAACTTATCTATCACTCATAATTCTATTCTATTCTATCTCCTAATGAGACTAAGTCGTATAACTTTACAGACTTTTATATTATACACATTTGATATTTCGAGTTGAGTTTAACTTGGTTATCTATTTCTCGAAATATGTGTTGGAAGCTTTTTGCTTTAGCTACATTCATCATATTCTTGATGAGTTTAGTTGGAAACAATTTATTTGTTGGAAACTACTCCCCTTTGTTTGTGACTACTAATTTTCCTATAGTCTACGTAATGTAAACAACTCAGAGGATCGAGAACTACGTAGTAATGATACCTCTGTTGAACTGATAATAATAAGTAGTAAAAGATATCTAAGATCACGATACTAACAAAGGACACAAATATAATGTAAATGGTACTAAGTTATCATGAGACACAAGAGATTATGTGGTTCAACTTTCGTCTACACCCACGGGGTAATAAGTGATTTGTTTGTATTAAGTAGTGGTGGTTACAAATATCTTAAATACTTCCCAAAGTAATAGAGAGAACTCAAGTTGAAGTAAATACTTAAGTTCTAAACATTAAAGAGGTATAAGCTTAATACTAGATATTCTTCTCCTAGATATTGAATGCCCTTAGTTTGTTGGTGAGGCTTGGTATTTATAGCCCCCTCTACTCCAGGTATATCTTTGTTGTCTTTGGATCTATTGTTTCCTGATATACCTTCCGTACAAATGGTACCTTCGTTCGTCGCGTGCTTTCTCCAGTTGAGCTCTGCCACCTCAGCTGACCCACGTTCCTTCGGGAACTTCCCAGCCTCAATACAGATTGTACCTTCGTTCACCGCTAACCTTTGCCAGTAAGATTCCACCACATCATCTCTCTTCACGTGCTTTGGTTATGCGTGTAGATAATATATTTGTGCATTTAATGCTGATTAGATGCGTCATCTACCTCTGTCCCTTCGCCAGCTGCCTCTCTCTAGACTAGGCTTTTACCTTCTCCATATTGGCCGTCGAGGTATCCCTTCTTGGGATGAGATAAAGTAGATCTATGAAAGTATCCTCTGCCACTTAGGTTTCTCTATATAGCGAGGGCTACACAGTTACCTTATATGCGACCACTAAGATCGTGACACGTGCTCCGCAGAATATTGGTATTGATGTGATTTGTAGATAGTGGTAAAAAGAGTGTCGTTTCTCAGACTTGTGAAGGATTTTTTTAGACTTAAATTCAAAACTAAAATAGAAAACACAATAAAAATTATAGCAAACTCAAACAAAGATGATATCAATATTAAAAGAAACACTGAGGCTAAGATTCCACTATTTTCCAAGTTCAAAGTGATTAAACCAATACTTATATTTATGCAATTTTCTCGTTTAATTTGATTCTAAAATATTGCAACAAGTAGATTTTCAAAAGTAGTAATTGTAAATACCAAGTATGAAGCATCAAAAGTCTTAAAACTAAGCATACTCCATCAAAATAGATCACAACCACTCAAATAAAAATCATATTAAATAATAGTTCAAGGCAAATAATCATATAATTATTGCAAATAAAAAGATAAAATAGAATATACCACTTTTTGTTGGAAAAATAACTTCCTATATCGCCTCAGCAATGGGGTTTAGCTCTTCATATTAACCACTTGCTCAAAATACATGTTTGTTGCTCAAAAGTTGATTAAAAAGAAGAGAAGGTATAAAACAACGTGTTTGTAACGGATATAATTGTTACGAACCACTGTTACAAAGTACCCTAACACAGAACTGTTGCGAACTCTGAATAATCGTTACAGAAATTGTGACAAAGTGATTGAATTTTGAAAGAAAAGGCCACGGATTCTGCGACTGTCTCTGCAACTTGGTGTTTTTTTGCTCTGTTCTGTTCTAAACTTCTCTAAAGTGAACGTAAGTCTTCTATGAGATATCCCAACTCCTTTTATATCCCACAGGTCGATTCCACTTCAAGAAATCTTCGGCTCTTCTTATCTTCCCTCCACCTCAAGTCTCGGGATTTCTTTCCCTGCCAAGATTCTCTATGTCTTCTTTTTTGTTGAAACTTCTTCTAAAGATAGCAGTAAATCTTGCAGAGTGCATATCCTTCGAATCTCACTACGTACCTTCCACAAATACAACCAAAAATTCTCGTAATATTAATCCTCCCCTGTTTTGACTGAAGTCCGTGTAAATTTCTTTCTATCGAGCCTCAAACACATACGAACCCTGTTTTGAAATATCCATCCCAAACCAATCGAAATCCATGAGAAAATCCGAGTAAAACTCTCCCTGTTTCCGTAAAATAGAAACTCATGATATTTGCCTCCCTGTTTCGACTAACACCGAGTTAACAGCCCAAGTTTCTTGATTTAAACAAACATACCATGCCTGTTTACTCCATTCAAGTACGTACCAACAAATTTCTCCGATTGAATCTCTTTAAATATCGCTTGAATCTCGAATCCTAATCTGCAGGTGTGATGGTTCATTTTCCCGCCAAAACTGATAATTCAACTGTAGAAGATGGTCTCCCCCTATCCAGAGTAGGGGTGCGATTAGCAGCTGCCTGGAAATGGGATGCCCTTAGTAATTAGGTTACCCCTTATCTAAAGTGAGGGTCCGAATAGAAAATGTCCTCCCATGAACGCAAAAAACACTTTTCGAGCCAATTTCGCCGCAAAATCTTATTTTTCTAAAAACACCTACAAAGACATAAAAAGCCAAAATAAATACAAAATTGAGCACCAACAATATATACAATTGAGATTATATCAGACATAAAAATGTGTCTATCAAATACCCCCAAACCTATTATTTGCTAGTCTTCGAGCAAAAATAAAATAGAAATAAAACCCTAACTCACTGTCGCAGGCATCGTCGATTGCATTTAGCATATGCAATAAGCCTTTAAACCCCTAGGTGTTTCTAGTGGCGGAGTGTTGTCTCCGGAGGGCTTACCAGAGGTATACCCACAAAACCTTTATACTCCAGACCCTAGATATCTACACAAAACTTTGTAAGGCACTAAAGAATCTCCTTGGTTGGCATACTTATTGACTACAGGAGGAAGTACCCTGATGCGAAATTCCAATTGTTGTATACGAGTTTGCACTCAAGCATACTAAAATTCATATATAAGTGACAGAGCTCTACTCAGATAGTCGCACTATGGACATCAATATCCGGAGTCAAAACTAATCACATGGATAGATCAAGAAGATGGATATAGAGAAAAACATAGATGGTTTTGATGTTTACTAGGTGAACGGTGTTTCTCATATCTGTCTGAAGGCCTCCGCCAAAATGAACCTATCCTAATGGACTGAGATACTAGTCTGACTAATATCAACACACTGGCATATACAAGGGAACCAGTGATTGATAATCCTAACTCTAGGTCAAGAAAACTGGCATATACAAGTGTTCTAGTGGTCTACTTTATTGAATTTATTCTAGTTGGTCTGATGGTCTGGTCCCAGTTTCTCTTTTCTTTTTCTTTTTTTTTTTTTTTTTTTTTTTTTGTATCTCAATCACTCTAATTCACCCTAGCATTGGTAACAACTTGAATCGTGAGCCCCACCTAATCACATAGAGAAACATAGTTCAAAAACAAAACAAAATAAAAACAGAAGTGAAAAGGACTCAACGAGATATGGTGAAACTATCATGTTATTTCTAACACCTGAGCTCCATGCTTTTATGAATAGACTCTTTAGATGTTTCCATCTAGTCAGATTGGTTCCTCAACTCCTACAACCAAAATGCTTCCATCCACTTAGATTGGTTAGTACCATCCTTAATAGGGATAAATTTATAGGATCTGGAGTTTATTTATTGCAACGAAAAGGTAACAAAAAGTTCTACCCCACCCGCAAACTTAAATCTAACATTGTCCTCAATGTTTCTAATTAAAGAACAGTACCAAAAATATAAGTAACATGAGGAAATAGTAAAGAGAGAAGTCGGAAAGATAGTACCTGGGTGAAGTATAACCAAAAACCTACAAAAATATTATACAACATACAAAATCGCCTCGATGGTCAATCAAGCTAAACAGGGTCCTCCAGAGGGACCTCCTCAACATCACCTGTAGGAAAAGGCTCTAAAAAGGGCTTCAATCGCTGACTGTTAACCTTCGAAGAACTACTACCATCTGGTGTCTCAATTTCAACAACGCCATGAGGAAAAACAGTATGGACCACAAAAGGACCGGTCCACCGAGAGCGCAACTTCCCGGGGAATAGATGCAAACGAGTGTCATACAGAAGAACTTTTTGACCTGGATAAAATGACTTTCGTAAAATATTCATATCATGCACAAGTTTCATTTTGTTCTTATACTCCTTAGCACTATCGTATGCATCTCTACGAATCTCGTCCAACTCATTGAGCTGGAGCTTTATTTGAGCTCCTGCCTTGTCAAGTGAAAAGTTTAAGTTCTTAATAGCCCAATAGGCTCAATTCTCTAACTCAACAGGCAGGTGACATGACTTGCCAAACACTAAACGATAAGGTGACATTCCAATGGGTGTATTAAATGCAGTACGGTAAGCCCATAAGGCATCAGTAAGCCTCGACGACCAGTCTTTCATATTTGGATTAACTGTTTTCTCTAGAATAAGTTTAATTTCCCTATTGGAAACCTCTAGATGACCACTAGTCTGAGGGTTATATGGGGTTGCTACTTTATGGGTAATACCATATTGTTTCGTTAAAAGAGCAAACGGTCTATTACAAAAGTGTGAACCTCCATCACTAATTATAGCTCGCGGCATACCAAAACGTGTAAGTATATTCTCTTTCAAAAACTGGACTACGACCCTGTGGTCATTTGTTTTACATGGAACCGCCTCAACCCACTTAGACACATAGTCTACAACGACAAGTATGTAAAGATAACCAAACGAAATAGGAAATGGACCCATAAAATCAATGCCCCACACATCAAAGACCTCAATCACTAAAATAGGGTTCAAAGGCATCATATTTCTACAGGAAATGGTTCCTAACTTCTGGAAACGCTCACAAGAAACACAATGACTATGGGAATCTTTAAATAACGAAGGCCAGTAAAATCCACACTGCAAAATCTTAGCAGCAGTCTTCTTAGCACTAAAATGACCCCCACATGCATGTTCATGACAAAAGGAGAGAATACTGGACTGGTCACTCTCAGGTACACATCGCCTAATGATCTGGTCTGGACAATACTTAAACAAATAAGGATCATCCCAAAAGAAATGCTTAACCTCGGATAAAAACCTAGAACGATCTTGTTTACCCCAATGTCGAGGGGTTCGACCAGTAACAAGATAATTCACTATATTTGCATACCAAGGTGATTGGGAAACAGAGAACAATTGTTCATCAGGAAAGCTATCCTGAAGGGAATCACTAGGGGAACTAACAACTAGCCTAGACAAGTGGTCTGCTACTACATTTTCTGCACCCTTTTTGTCTCTAATGTCTGGGGAAAATTCATGTAACAATAGGATCCATCTAATCAATCTAGGTTTGGTATCCTTCTTAGATAAAAGGTATTTCAAAGCAGCATGATCAGTATAGATTACGATCTTAGAACCTAATAAATAGGATCTAAACTTATCCAAGGCAAACACGATGGCTAGCAATTCCTTCTTGGTAGTTGTATAGATCATCTGGGCATCATTCAGAGTTTTGCTAGCATAGTAAATCACATGGAGTAATTTGTTTTCTCGCTGACCTAGCACAACGCCTATAGCATAATCTGAAGCATCACACATAATTTCAAAGGGTAGGTTCCAGTTAGGTGCCTGGACTATCGGGGCAGTAGTGAGTAAAGTTTTAAGCTTATCAAAAGCCTTTAAGCAAGCATCATCAAAGACAAACTTAACATCTTTCGCAAGCAAATTGCAAAGAGGTCTAGAAATCAAGCTAAAATCCTTAATGAATCGACGGTAAAAACCTGCATGCCCTAAGAATGATCTAATATTTTTTTACGGTTTTTGGGACTTGTAGAGTCTTAATAAGGTCAATTTTGGCTTTGTCTACCTCTATAGCCTTTGAAGAAACGATGTTCCCTAAGACAATTCCCGATTCAACCATGAAATGGCATTTTTCCTAATTAAGCACTAAATTCTTTTCCTTACACCTAGTCAACACTAATGTCAAATGATGCAAGCACTCATCAAAATATGAACCAAACACTGAAAAATCATCCATAAAGCCCTCTAAAAACCGTTCTACCATATCAGAAAATATGCTCATCATACAACGCTGAAAAGTCGCAGGGGCATTACATAACCCGAAAGGCATGCGTCTATACGCAAAGGTACCAAAGGGACAGGTAAAAGTGGTTTTCTCTTGGTCTTCTGGGGCAATAACGATCTGATTATAACCGGAGTAGCCATCTAAGAAGCAATAGTGACTATGTCCAGCTAATCGCTCTAGCATTTGGTCGATAAAAGGAAGGGGAAAGTGATCCTTCCTTGTGACCTTGTTCAATTTCCTATAGTCAATACACACACGCCATCCCGTGGTCACTCGGGTTGGGATTAATTCATTATTATCATTCTGGACTACAGTGATACCTGATTTCTTGGGGACAACCTGAACAGGGCTGACCCACTTACTGTCTGAAATTGGGTAAATAATACCCGCATCTAACAACTTAAGCACCTCTTTTCGAACTACCTCTTTCATGTTAGGGTTCAGTCGACGTTGCATCTCCCTAGAAGGTTTGGAGTCTTCCTCTAAATGAATCTGATGCATACACACAGTAGGACTTATACCCTTAATGTCTGCTATAGTCCACCCTAAAGCTTCCTTATTGTCTTGAAGTACATTTACTAGCCTACTTTCCTGATCACTATCCAAATCGGAAGCTACAATCACAGGTAAAGTCTCAGATGGGCCTAAAAACACATACTTTAGAGTATCGGGTAGTGGTTTAAGGTCCAACTTTGGGGGCTCTTCTAAAGAAGGAATTAGGGTAGTCTCAGAAACTGGTAACGGTTCGAACCTAGCTTTCCATCTATCAGTGTCTAACACAGGGGTAGAATCTAATAGAGCATTCACTGTTCAATAGTGCTATCGTCGTCAAAATCTAAACCAAAATGGGATAGACAACTTTCTAATGGGTCTTCAACAAAATGTTTGGTAATGACTCCTGAACTAAGGCTTCTATCATGTTCACCTCTTCAACACATGTGTCATCTAGCTCATAGGTAGCTTACTGACATTAAAAATGTTCATCTCCATAGTCATATTACCAAAAGATAAATTCATCACACCATTTCGACACAGTTAATGATCGCATTAGACGTAGCTAAAAATGGGCGACCTAAAATCACAGGTATCTGGTTCTCTGGGTCAGGGACAGGTTGGGTATCTAGGACCACGAAATCCACTGGATAATAAACTTGTCGACCTCAATAAGAATCCTCGATAACACCTCGAGGATTTTAACAGACCTATCAGCTAACTGCAGTGTCATCTGAGTAGGTTTCATTTCACCAAGTCCTAGCTGTAAGTACATGGAATGGTAAGTTCACACTGGCTCCTAAGTCAAGTAAAGCTTTTTCTACCCGGAAGTTACCTATTGTGCAAGCAATGGTAGGAGAACCTGGGTCTTTGTACTTTGGAGTTGTGTGTTCTGAATGATTGAACTTACTGACTAGCTAAAAAGGCTTTCTTATGGACGCTAAGTTTTCGCTTTCGCGTACACATATCCTTAAGGAACTTGGCATAAGCAGGAATTTGCCTAATTGCATCTAATAAAGGAAGGTTTATGGTAACTTGCTTAAAAACCTCCACTATGTCATTAAAGTTCGATTCCTTCTTTGTTGGTACTAATAGCTGAGGAAATGGGGCTCTAGGCAGAATCAGACCTCTCAGGAACTGAGTTGGCATCATCAGAAATTTATCAGTTAGCTTTCCTTAGCTAGTGGTCCTGAGGGGTGAACTACAGTATGTTCACTATCGGGCATGGTTACCTGATTGTCTACTATTCTACCACTCCTAAGGGTTCTAATAGCATTCAATTGATTCGATGGTTTTGTACCTACTTCATGAACTCCTCTAGGATTGGGATTAGTCTGACTAGGGAACCTACCATTATCTCTCTCACTTAAGGTCTTAGCTATTTGGCCGACTTGAAGTTCTAACTTAGCAAGGCTCTGAGCATTAGTTTGAAAATTCTGCTTGGTTTCCTGTTGAAAACTAACATGGCTCTGTGCTAACATCTTAATAGATTCCTCTAAGCTAGTCGTTTTATTTTCTGGGCCTGATGTATTCCTAGTGTAGCCAAAACCTGGGGGAGCATTAGAATTATTAGACTGACCCTGACTCTGGCCCTTAGACCATGAAAAGTTCGGATGGTTCCTCCAACCAGGATTATAGGTTTCTGAATATGGGTCAAACTTCTGACGATTATCAAACCTAGTGTTATTATATAGAGCATTGGCTTGCTCTTCATTATTCTGGCCTTCCCAAAAAGGCTCCAATCTACCACTAGTGTTACCCACTTCTAAAGCTTCTAACCTTTTCGCTATAGCAGCAATTTTGGCATCTGATTCATAGCCTCCTTCTACCCTATTAACGTTTCCTCTGCTGAGAAGAATTTTTTCTGGGGTCCCCTACTACTTTCCCATTGTTGGGTCTTTTCGGCGACTTCATGCAAATATGTCATCGCGTCATCAACTGTTTGGTTCTCAAATCCACCAGTACACATAGATTCTACTGTGGTTGTGGTGGGATAATCTAAACCCTCATAAAGGATCTGAACTAACCTAACCTTCTCTAAACCATGATGAGGACATTGGGCTAATAAATCATTGAACCTTTCCAAATACCTATACAAAGTTTCTCCCTCCTGTTGAGAAAACGTGCAGATTTGCGTCCTAATAGACGATGTTTTGTGCCTAGGGAAAAACTTGTTCAAAAAGGCAGATGTAAGTTGTTCATACGTTTCGATTGACCCGGAAGCCAAACTATATAGCCACGATTTAGCTTTATCTTTCAGGGAAAAGGGGAATAACCTAAGTTTCAAAGCATCATCATCTAGGTTTCTAATCCTGAGGGTACTACAAATTTCCTCAAAGTCCCTAACATGGAAATAGGGGTTTTCATTTTCTTTCCCTAAAAAGATTGGGAGCAGCTGTAAGGTCCCAGGTTTAAGTTCATAAGTTGCTTCCGTCTCAGCTAACCTGATACATGAGGGACGAGTAGTCCTAGTTGGATTCAACAAAGCTTTCAAAGTTGCCATTTCTGGCGCTATCGGAGCAACAGGATTCTCTCCTCAGTCAAAGGACGTTCAAAAACAGACTCTTCAAAAGTCGGACTCTCTAGATTAAGGTAATCGAGACGCTTCGAACTACTAGGTTTCTCTTTAACAAATCTACCTAGTGCGTCTCTTTTACGTTCAGGCATACAATAGAATTTTCTAAATTGGAAGGGTAAGCAAACACAGATCAAGGCCGACTCAACCAAATCAAACCTATTGATTTCTAGCAAACAAAAAGCATGATGGCTCCACTTAGATTGTTTCTAGACCAGCTTCTAATCCTTCGAACGGGAATTCGTTACAATTTAAGCAAACCCCTCTGGAATCAATCCGAGTTAACGTAAGTTGAATAGAGGCGAGGGAAGCTCGGTGGAGCTTTGATACCCAAGGCCTCACCGGTATTACAAGGCGGCGCAGTCACGCATTCAACTTACAGAAACCGTCAAGAACTTCGAAGTATGCTTAAAAGAGTAACCAATATTTTTCGAATGACTTTCCTGTTAAGCTCGTTACCCTATCGGTCTCGTTCTAGTCAAAATTTTAGGCTTAGGTTCGCGTAGGTTACGTGTTCCTAAAGCGGGCAAGAAGAGAACGGTGATGAAATCCGAACCCTTATCTTGTATGGCCAGGCCTTGCCCTTTACTAGAAAAATAAATGTCCGTATTCAGTCCTCAACATATATGCATACGAAGGAGTCCAGTAACTCGCTGACAAGGGATTCGCGAGTGTTTAGAATCTTACCTCCCGTTCCAGACGGGGGATGAATCGGTTGTAGTCGACTCGGGCCACTGACTCCGATGTCTAGTGTACGAACCCAAGGTGCAGAGACAATATCGTAATTGTCCTCCTTCTCTGCAAATAGTTTATATTTAAAGTACCCTTCCGTAGGGTAATAAAAAAAATAATGTCCCAAAGTCCAAAAGTCCAAAAAGTAAAGAAAAATTACAAAAATAATAAACCCTAATACAATTTTTTTTTTCTAAAAGAAAATAAACAAACCCTAAACTAAAATTGTCTAAAATAAAATTGTCTTCTTTTCTGTTCTTTTTGCTTTAATCTTTAGCTCCAAGTCTTTATGAAATCACCAAACTCATTGGCTCAATTTTCTTTATTATCTAGAACATGTCGACACAAGATAAATACCCAAAAACATAAAAAAAGAACAAAAATAATAAAAAACTAAAAACAAAATAAATCTAAAACCCTAAAAACAAGTCCGCGTCGGCGGCGCCAAAAATTGATGTGATTTGTAGATAGTGGTAAAAAGAGTGTCGTTTCTCAGACTTGTGAAGGATTTTTTTTAGACTTAAATTCAAAACTAAAATAGAAAACACAATAAAAATTATAGCAAACTCAAACAAAGATGATATCAATATTAAAAGAAACACTGAGGCTAAGATTCCACTATTTTCCAAGTTCAAAGTGATTAAACCAATACTTATATTTACGCAATTTTCTCGTTTAATTTTATTCTAAAATATTGCAACAAGTAGATTTTCAAAAGTAGTAATTGTAAATACCAAGTATGAAGCATCAAAAGTTTTAAAACTAAGCATACTCCATCAAAATAGATCACAATCACTCAAATAAAAATCATATTCAATAATAGTTCAAGGCAAATAATCATATAATTATTGCAAATAAAAAGATAAAATAGAATATACCACTTTTTGTTGGAAAAATAACTTCCTCTATCGCCTCAGCAATGGGGTTTAGCCCCTCATATTAACCACTTGTTAAAAATACATGTTTGTTGCTCAAAAGTTGATTAAAAAGAAGAGAAGGTATAAAACAGCGTGTTTGTAACGGATATAATTGTTACGAACCACTGTTACAAAGTACCCTAACACGGAACTGTTGCGAACTCTGAATAATCGTTACAGAAATTGCGACAAAGTGATTGAATTTTGAAAGAAAAGGCCACGGATTCTGCGACTGTCTCTTACTGATGTTCTGTGTTCTTCTTCTTCCTCTCGCCCGTATCTCTGCAACTTGGTGTTTTTGTGCTCTGTTCTGTTCTAAACTTCTCCAAAGTGAACATAAGTCTTCTATGAGCTATCCCAACTCCTTTTATATCCCACAGGTCGATTCCACTTCAAGAAATCTTTGGCTCTTTTTATCTTCCCTCCACCTCAAGTCTCGGGATTTCTTTCCCTGCCAAGCTTCTCTATGTCTTCTGTTTTGTTGAAACTTCTTCTAAAGATAGCAGTAAATCTTGCAGAGTGCATATCCTTCCAATCTCACTACGTACCTTCCACAAATACAACCAAAAATTCCCGTAATATTAATCCTCCCCTGTTTTGACTAAAGTCCGTGTAAATTTCTTTTTATCGAGCCTCAAACACATACGAACCCTGTTTTGAAATATCCAGCCCAAACCGATCGAAATCTATGAGAAAATCCGAGTAAAACTCTCCCTGTTTCCGTAAAATAGAAACCCATGATATTTGCCTCCTTGTTTCGACTAACACCGAGTTAACAGCCCAAGTTTCTTGATTTAAACAAACATACCATGCCTGTTTACTCCATTCAAGTACGTACCAACGAATTTCTTCGATTGAATCTCTTTAAATATCGCTTGAATCTCGAACCCTAATATACAAGTGTGATGGTTCATTTTCCCGCCAAAACTGATAATTCAAATGTAGAAGATGGTCGCCCCCTATCCAGAGTAGAGGTGCGATTAGCAGCTGCCTAGAAATGGGATGCCCCTTAGTAATTAGGTTACCCCTTATCCAAAGTGAGGGTCCGAATAGCAAATGTCCTCCCATGAACGCAAAAAAAACTTTTCGAGCCAATTTCGCCGCAAAATCTTATTTTTCCAAAAACACCTACAAAGACATAAAAAGCCAAAATAAATACAAAATCGAGCACTAACAATATATACAATTGAGATTATATCAAACACAAAAATGTGTCTATCAGGTATTCACAGTTTGCCTATTTTCTTTCATATTCTACCATTTGGTAGGATTGGAAGAAAAACTCCCGTAACACCTCCATTTTTGCACGTACATATTTTGGTGGTCCCCACATTTCCTTTCATGCAATAACTTCCCCTTGAATTTCGGGACGTCCAAATTTTTGGATTTTCCAGCCGCCTATAAGAAGAGAATAAAGAGGAGGAATTTTCATTAACTCATTTTCTTCCCCTCGAACTGTCGCTCTCTGTCTCTTTCTCAGAGATTTTTCTTCTGCTGTTAACTGTTGATCTTCCTTTTGATTCGCCAAGGATCCTGTTCAACACTCGATTATCACATACAAGTAAGTGATACTTTGCCTCTTCTCTGAATGTTTGGATTTTCGTCTTGGATTCTCCTTGCTTTGGCTTTGGTTAATTGTCATTGTTCGCCATTGATGCTTTTGGATGTCTGCATGCATTATTTGAAGCTTTTACTGTGTTCTCCACGTTGCATGAGAGTTTGGGTTTGTTTCCATTTCGTATTTTGATGTTGATTCTGCCATGATTGTTCTTCGTCTGCAATTTTATTCATGGTGATGAATATACTTTGATTTCATCTTATGATGGGTTTAAACTGCTTCCCTTGGTTGGTTTACTTAAACCCATGCCCAAAGTACGCTTGTTTTTGCCCCCAATTTGCTTTTGAGTTGACTGTGATTTTCAGTCCGCCATTGTTGATGGGATGTTCTTCCTGCTGGTGTTAGGAATCATGAGACTTCCGAAGAAGAATACGCGGAAGGAACGGAGAACCTCTTCGTCTACTGATCTACCTCCGCGGATGGATCATCCTGATGCTACGCCATCTCCACCCTCTGAGGACACTGAGATACCTGCTGGTACTGAGATGGATGTGGTTCCTGAGGATATTGCGGACCCCGAGGTAAATAAGTTGTTGTTGAGGATCTTCCACCTCCTCCTCCTCACTATGAGCTTCACAGGCTTCAGCTGCGTGATAAGGATAGCTACGCTCACTTATCTTTAGCTTATATCACCAAGTTTTTTTGCCTCCACAAGTTTGAGATTTCCTTTGTTGATGGACCTGATGTTCTTACCGAGTCCCTGTCCGGAGTTTTCCTTATGATGAGAACAACCTTTTGATTAGTTTTGGTCATGTGTCTGCAGGTATGCTCCTCCCTTTGTTTAGTAGAAAGGATCCATTTTACTATGACCTTTTGTCTACCATGGATGACCCGGTGAACAAGACTCAGGTCCGAGGAGCTATGCAGTATACTGGTAATTACTGGTGTGCCCTTCGTGAAAGCTGGTATCATAGTAAGGGAAAGACTACTTTGAAGTCTTATGACCCCTTTGCTGATGAAAGGTCTAAGCAAGAGGATTATACCCCTGCCAACTTCAACGCTACGTATGTTGATGCTACTCAGAATAGTAATCTTCTTCCTTGTAGTGTTGGCCCTCGTCGTATCCATGTTACTGCTAGGAAAATTAGGAAAGGTAACATCCTTCGTCTGCTGGAGGAGATTGATAAGATTGGTTTGACCGTTATCCCTTATTCTGCTAACAAGCCGAAGTCTGACCGCATTCTTGATCATGATGATCGTTGGGCTTGTAATCCCCTTTGTGTGGTGGGTCCTTGGGCCTACGGTTTTACTATCGCAGATTCCATCGTACCTCGTACCGCTCTTTCCTTGCCTGAAAAGTATGATGGATATCAGCCTTGGGTTTCAACCCTTCTGCTTCTCATAAAGGTAACCTTCGTTTTTCTTGGAGGTATTTCATTTTGTGCCTTGTTTTGCATCCTTTGTTTAGTATTCTAATGACTTTTTTCTGTAGTCTTCCCCTGCTTCTTCTGCTGGAAGTGCTCCTGGTTCTGCTGCTAAGAGTGCTCCGGGTTCTGCTGGTAATTCTGTAGCCACTAGGACTAGGTAAAGAAAGGCTTCAGATGAAACAGCTACGCCAACACCTGCGGAGGTAAGGATCATAACCCTACCTTTGTTTCTGTAGGTTCCTTAGTACTTTGCCCCTGATCATTAGCTGACGCATGTGTTTTTTCACAGTCTTCCAAGAGAAAGGGCAAGTTGAAGGTCGTTATTGATCTTAAGGAATCTGATGAGGATCCCAAGGCTGGTGAGGAGGTGTCGGATGATGAAGATATAGAGGACATTGAGGATACTGGCCTCAACCCTCATTTGGACGATATTGAGGAAGATTTCTCCAAGGATAACCCCAGTCCCATTCGTGCTGGCTCTGTGAAGGGTGAGAACCCCCAAGTTGGTGGTGATGTCTCATTGGTGATACATGTTAGTGTTCAATCTCCAACTCCTACTTCGCTTCCAAAGGTACCCTCGTTTTTTGCTCCTAGCAGTGCATTGCCTGTTGTCTCGGCTACTACTGGGGCTGCTGTTGTAGCTTCCATAGTCTTCCTTCGTCTCCTGCTACTTCGTTTCAATCGAGTGGCTCGTTTGCCAAGGGTGTTGCCCCCGTGATGAAGGTTAGTAGCTCGGGCTCTCAGTCGAATAAGAAGGTTGTGCTTTCACTGCCTAGTTTCTCCTTCAATGCTACGCCCACCTCACTGGGGAATGATCAGTATGTTTCTACTGCTCTTGTTAGTAAGGTTGTTGGACCTCCATCTTCGTCACCAGATTGGGCCACACTGGGTAATCTTACTTCTGCTGGAGATATGGATTTAGGTGGTGCTCGAGCTCTTTATTCGGTCCCTAGCTCATCCACCATGTCGTCTATTTTTCGTGGTGAGGGCTCAGTACTCGTTCCCCATGTTCACTCTCAAGTGATTGGTGGAACCGTTGATGAATCTGAGAAGGGTAAGTTACCTGATAATTTGAGCCTTGAGAGTTCTGACGATGCTATTCTTGAAGACATCATGCGAGATTCAAAGGGTCCCTTTTCTGCTGAGGTTGATCGTCACCATCTGGCTGGTTCTTTGAAGATAGCTTCGCAGCCGGACGTCCTGTCTGCTTAGTATCGTGTGGCTAAGGATCTTTTCTTTGACCCAGACTGCCTTCGCTCTAGTCAGAGATTCGGTGAAATCCGCAGGGGTAGTATCCAAGAGATTGAGGCTTTTATGGACACCTACGCTGATTTTCTTCCTCGTCTTTCGCTGTTCTCAGTAAGTGATTTCTTACTTGACTGTTTCATGCTTTGCTTTGAACCTTCATCTGTTCTTATGCTTCGTTGTTTGCAGCTTTGCAAACAAATAGATGTGGGTTGTACCTTGTTCAAATTTTATAGGGCTAAGTGTACTCTCTTGAATGCTCTGTTGAAGCGCACTCGTCAAGAATGAGCCCTTGTTAGCATACAACAACCTTCATCTGGTGGTACTGCTTCTGCTGCTAAGGTATCTTTGTTAGAGGAAGATCTGAGAAAGACTCAGAGATCCTTGGAGGCTTGTTTGTTGGACCACGAGAGAGCTAACAATGCTGCTAAAGTTGTCGAGGATGGGCGCAAAGCTGCTGATGCTGCTTTGGCTGCTGAGTCCTCCAGATCCATAGGTTCGTTTCTTCTTTCCCTTAGATTTGTTTTTATTTCTGTTTGATTGCATAATCCTGAGACATCATGCGCCTATCAGCTGGTATCCTTAGTGAGCTTAGACATCTTCAGGAACAGGTATCCAAGTTGACCTCCGATGTTTGGTACTATCAGAAGAAGTCTAATAGGTTAATGAACGTGACTGTCCATAACGAGGACCAACTTTCTCTCGAGTCAGCTCATAATGCGTATCTCGTGAAGAAGATGGCCTTACTCGTAAGGAATGTGATTAAGCCCTTAAGTGGAAAGAGGGTATCATTTTAAAGCAAAAGGAGGATATTTCCTTAGTTGAGAGACGCCTCTCAGCCCAAGAAATCATCCACAAGAAATATCATGCAGATTTTGAAGATGCTTGTGCTTCGTTGGCTAAGGTTACTGCAGAGCGTAATGTTTTGTCTTTTGAGGTCTGCTCTCTTAGGAGGAGACTTGGTGAGGCTGGCTCCGCATCGTCTTTCATGTCCCATGCATCCTTGGTTAAGAGATTGGAAGAATTAGAGAATATTTACCAAGCTTTATTCTCTGAGAATGCTTCGCTCCGAATTGATATGGATGATCTTCGGACTGAACGAGATACCCTTGTAGGAGATCTCGAAGCCGTTGAGGTGGACCTTGCTAAGGCCCATCATAGTTTAGAAGAATCCCTTAGCCATGCAGGAGGTAGCTTAGGGTCCTTTATATTTCTGGCAGCATTCTTTGTTTCCTTTGTTTCCTTTGCTTATTACTTACTCTTTTGTATCCGCAGGTCTCCAGGAGCAGCTGGTGGGAGAAAACGCCAAGATTATCCGTTTTGAAGGCCAACTATCATCACTGGAGATATCTCGTCAGTTTGATGTTGCTTCTAAGTTCAAGGCTGAGGCTCTCCAGCAAGCTAACGATCAGCTTAGTGCTCAGGTGATGGAACTTCGTCAAAAATCGGCTTCGGATCTGGAGGCTCAGTCTTCTCAGATGAAGCTGCAATTTGAGCATTCGTTTATTGATTATATCAATGCTACCTTTGCTGAAGCCGAGCTCCAAGCTGAAGGAGTTGTCTTTCCTCGTCTTCGTTACCCTTGATCATGTTGTGTCCAGCTTATCTTAACTGAACCCTTTGTTGTATTATGCCCTCAGCTGAGGTGCCGTTGTGTTATCCCTTTTTCTTGAAACAATGCTTCGTGATGGTTTGAACCTTCTTTATCTGCAACTTTTTAAGACATGTCAGTTGTAATTTGGTAACATTATTACTTTACCTATGTTATTGCATGAATATTTTGTTTGTAGACGTATTGTGTCTAGTTGATTGCACATTCAAGTCATCACAAGGTGCTAAGGTATGTTTAACCTTGGGTGGAACATTCATCGTCCTACCTAAGTATCCTTTGGACAGAAGGTACCTTGGCGGTGAAGGCTCCTACGTGGGCAATAGTTTTCCTGTAACCCTACGCGTTCAGCGCGAAGACTGCTTTACTTCGACAAGGTATCTCTATAGGGGATATCTTACTTTTTATTACTGCCTCATGAAGGGAACTATCGTCCCGAGGATCCGAGTATTAGCATATGCGCAATTATGTCTTGCCTTGTCTCATCATCAATCCTGACGGAGGGTGTATATTCTAACCCAATTGTATTAACCGAAACTAATTCTTTAGCAAAAAGTTTATTTCATTGATTAATAAGGTTTATAATACCTTTGATCAGGGATAGAACATGATGGGTGAAGGCCCGTTCATTTCTTCTCCTGAGTAATCACCATCCTCTTACGGGTAGTACTTTTTTAGGTACATTGCATTCTAAGGGTGTTGTAATTCTTCACCTTTTGTGGTCCTTATGTAGTAAGACCCCTTTCCGGCGACGTCGTGTATGATGTAGGGCCCGTCCCATGTTGGAGCTAGCTTGCCCCACTCCTTTTTTATTTGATATGGAGGAATCTGACGTAGCACGTATTCCTCGACCACAAAGTTTCTAGGGATGACTCGTTTATTGTATTCCCGATCTATCCTTCGTTGATAATTCACCATCTTTTGCAAAGACACTTCTCTTCTTTCTTCAAGATCATCCAGCTTTTCCAACATCAAGTGTGTTGTTAGATTCTTCTCCCATGCCTCCGTTTTTGTAGTTTGAAGTATTATCTCTGTTGGGATGATAGCTTCGGCTCCGTAGATTAGTAAGGGTGGGGTTTCCCCCATAGCTGACCTTCTTGTAGTTCCATAGGACCATAAGACGTTGTGCATCTGTTCGCACCATCTCTTCTTGTATACTCCTAGATTCTTCTTTAGGTTCATCGTTATGGTTTTGTTAGTTTCCTCCGCTTGTCCATTGCTATTAGTATATATAGGAGTGGACTTATTTTTCTGAATGTTGAAAGTGTTGAACAACATGTCGATGTTCTTTCCTTCCAACTTTTTTCCATTGTCAGAGACTATGGCAGCTGGTATTCGAACCTGCATATGATTTTCTCAAACAAGAACTTAAAGACATATGTTTCCCTAATTCTTGACAAATCCTTCGCTTCCACCCACTTGGTGAAGTAATCCGCAGCCATAATGAGATATTTTCTCTTTGAGGTTCCCTCTATCAAGGGTCCGATAATACCCACCCCCCACTTAATAAATGGACAAGGGATGATGACTGAGTTAAGCTCCGTTGCTGGAGCTTTAATCTTCCTGAAACAGGGTTAGAATCTTTCACAACGCTTAGCCACGTTCTTTGAATCTTTATCCATGCTTAGCCAGTAGTATCCTTGCATTTTGTATTTGAACGCCAAAGATATTCTTCCGCTATGGTTGCCGACATCTCCGTTGTGTATATCATGGACTATTTTCCCTCCTTCAGTTCATGAGAGGCACCGCATTAGAGGTACAAGAAATGACCTTCTATACAGTATCCCATCACGAAGGTTGTACATTGTTGCTTTTGATTCAAGTTTTCGATCCTCTTTGACATCTGCTGGTAAGGTAACTTTGTCGAGGTATTGGTGAATTGGAATCCTCCAATCATCCTCCGCTTCATCTTCGTTGTCTTCGTCTGACATGGATTGGTCTTTGTCAGGCTCTTCAGATTCGTTGTCTGGTTCTCTAACTTCTTCGTCTTCTTTTTATTTTTTAGCTTCTCCCATGGCTCGAGTTTGAACGGCCAAAGCCTCCTCTGCACCTGAGATTGGTCCTTCTGTCGAAGGTTCGTATATCCTTCCAATTTGCACGGAGGTGGTACTTCTGTCCCTTAGCATTGATGATATGAATGCTAAGGCATCTGCGTGTCTGTTATCTTTTCGACAGACATGTATGAATGTTACGCTGCTGATCTTTGACGCATGCTCATGTGATAATTTTAGGTACGAAGATAGCATTGGATCCAAAGTTTGGAATTTGAGCTCAATTTGTCTAATGACCAACTGTGAGTCACTAGTCAAATGAATATCTGATAAGCCTAGCTCCCATGCCAGGCGTAGACCATGTCTGATCGCCTCCTACTATTTGATGTTATTAGTGTATTTTTCGAATTTTAACCTGAACGCATAAATGAGTCGGTCTTCGGTAGGGGTTGTTATCACAATCCCTATGCATGCGCACTGTCTATTGGAGGAGCCATCTACGAATATCTCCCATCTTCGTGAATTCTGAGGTCACAGGAGATATTCTGGTTCTTACTTGTCTTCCTCCATTCCTGAGATATCATCTATCTCTGCTTCGTCGTTAAGAGGTAGGTCCGCCAGAAAGTCTGCTAAGATTTGTGATTTCTCAGCCTTCCTGGTTTCAAAGATGATGTGGAACTATTTGATCATGGCATTCCATTTTGCCGCCCTTCCAATCTTTTCCGTGCTGTCAAGGATTTGACCTATCTGAGCCTTCGTGAAGACTCTGATGGTATGTGCGTCAAAATATATCCTTAGTTTTTTTGTTTCTATTATTAAGGCATATATAAGATGCTCCACCTTGGTGTAGTTACGCTCCGCTGAACTGAGTGTCTTGATGATGTAGTATATGGGATTTTCTCCTTGTCCTTGGTCTCGTACCAATACTGCGCTCACAACGTAGCTTATTACTGCTAAGTATAAGGTGAGATTCACCTGGATCCGATTTCTGTAGGATGGGTACTGAAGCCAAGTATTCCTTGATCTTCTGGAAAGCTTGCTCGCACTCCGTGGTCCACATGAACCTGCTTCCTTTCCTTAGTGTATCGAAAAATGCTTTGCATTTATCCGATAATCTTGCTATGAATCTTCCCATGGAGGCTAAGATTCCATTTATCTTTTGTACTCCTTTTAGTGTTTGTGGAGATGACATTTCCATTATTGCTCTGACCCTTTCGGGGTCCACTTCTATTCCTCGCTTAGTTACTAAGTATCATAGGAATTTTCTTGAGGTTACTTCGAACGTGCATTTTTCCGGGTTCACCTTCATATGAAAGATTATCATGGCTTCGAATATTTCCCTTAGGTCTGACAGGTGATTTTTCGCCTCTTTGGTTTTGACCAGCATATCGTCCACGTAGACCTCCAGTATCTTGCCTATCCATGGCTTAAATATTTTGTCTACCAATCGCTGGTATGTTGCCCCCGCGTTCTTTAGTCCAATAGGCATCCTTGTATAGCAATACAAGCCACGTGGGGTAAAGATCGCAGTATGCTCCTAGTCTTCTTCTGCAAGGGAGATTTGATTGTAAGCGGAGTATCCATCCATGAAGAATAGCCTCTGGTGACCTTCGGTTTCATTGACCAATTGGTCAATGTTTGGCAGCGGGTAGTTGTCCTTGGGGCAGGCTTTGTTGATATTGCTAAAATCGATGCAGATTCGCACGCCTCCGTTCTTCTTCGGTACAATTACCATATTGGATATCCATGTGGGATACTTGACTTCTCGTATGAATCCTGCTGCTAGTAGATTTTGTAACTCCTTTTCTATCGCTCCTTGGTAGATATCCTTCACCTTGCGGATACGTTGCTTGAATGGTGGCATTTCTGGTTTGAGCCGAAGATGGTGGGAGACCAAATTCGGCTCAATTCCTGGAATATCTTCCATCGACCATGCAAAGACATCTGCATAGTCCCGCAGTATCCTTTGTAATTGCATCTCCTCGTCTTCTTATAGCAAAGTTCCCATGTTGATCATCTTTGTTTCCTTCTCGGTGCCGATGTTGATTTTCTTTGTTGGTTCCACTGGGGAGAAGGTTTGCTTCTGAGGTCGTAAAGGAGTGCAGTTCTGTAATTGTCATTTGGCGGAGACGTTCGCCTCCGGAGTGGAGGAGGCACTTGTCTCCGGAACTGAGGTGGCTTTGGGTACTAAGAAGGCTCCGTCCTTCACTTCCTTGGTGTTTTCCTTTCGTCTTTTTCTTTCGTGTTGTTGAGAAGCATCTCTTTCTTCGTTGAGCCTAACCTATGCCAAATTACATAGCCTTGTGTCTTGCTGGTCACCTTTGATTGCCATTTCACCCATAGGTATAAGGAATCGAAGGTACTGGTGATATGTTGAAGTTGGTCCTCGCAGTCGATGGACCCATAGCCTTCCCATGATTACGTTGTATGGCGAAGGTGCTTCCACAACACAGAACCTTGTATTGGTTACTAATGGTCCGACGCGCACCTGTAAGACAATTTCTCCTTTTGGTCTAGAGACTGCTACGTTGAAACCGTATATTGTGCAAGTGGATGAATCTATTTTCTCAGCTGTCAAACCCATACGTAGGTAAGGTTCAAAGAATAATACATTCAATGAGATGCCCCCATCAATGAGGACCTTCGTGACGTTCCATCCATGTATAGGAAGAGTGATCACAAGTGGATCATTGTGCATCTTGACTTCTTGGTTGACATCCCTTGTTGAGAATGTTAATGGCGTAGCTATGCATTCTTCCCAAGTGCTAGTAGGTGGTCCGCTTAGCTTGAATACCTCGTGGGTTTCTAGCTTTCTTCTGTTTCGGGCTAACTCGAGATTTCTTCGAGTAGCTCTTCCTGACCTCGCTGGAGAAGGTAATCATGTTGATATATTTGCCGTCCTGAGGTAGTTCTACCCTTTTCTTGGGGGCTACCTCAGTATCAGCTGGTTGTATCTGCACGTACTCCATGAACTTGCCTTCGTCTATGAATCCCTGGATCATGTTCCTTAAGTGATAGCATGTATCAGTCGTATGCCCATAGTACTGGTGGTACTCATAGTATTCCTTAGCCTCCTTTGTTTTATCCACTTGCTTTCCCCTAGTGTTAGGGTACGTAAAACCCGGCTTCGCTCCTTCCTTGCTTAGAATGTGGGAGAATGTGGTGTTTATCTTTGTGTAGACTTTATCTACAAATTCTTCTCTTTCTCTGCCTTTGCCATCTCCGTATTTGGATCTTTTGTCTCGAGAGATGGTTTTTCCCCCGGCTTCATTTTGCCTCTTAGGTATCTCCGAAATTGGTTCCAGATAGTTGGTTCATTGCGGAGCTATTGTCGTCTTTGCTTGTGCCCTGGGGTTGTCCTTCTGGATTTCTTCAAGTCTGATGTAGCGATCTTGGAATAACCTAAGCTCTCCTTCGGATTCAAGGGCTCGGTTTTGAAGCTCCACGAAGATGGCTGAGGTTCTGTCAATTCCATACTTATAACAATTAATGCTAATTTCTGGATTAACTTTCCCGATTGCTTGGCATGTCTTTTTCCACCTGTCTGTGTATTGCATCAATGTCTCCTGGGGTATGACAGCTAAAGAAAATAGCATATCTAACCCTGCCTTTGTTGACTTGTTTTACATTTATGTCTCCAAGAATACTGTAGACAATTGCTCAAAAGAGTCAATTGAGTTTGCTGGTAAGTTGTCATACCATGTCAATGTTGATCCTGTCAAGATTACAGGAAAGTACTTACAAAGTACTACCTCATCTCTTTCCCAATGGGCAAGGACACGAGTGTAATACCATAGGTGGGATGCGGGATCAGAGGTACCATTGTATGCCTGAAACGTAGGTACAGGACATTTCGCTGGGATAGGCTCCCTCAAAATGCGAAAAGACAACGGAGATGTTGTTGCTTCCTGGAGCACCTCTTCTATCCTCACTCATGCATGACCAGTTTTCAATCCTTGTATCTCCTTCGGCATTTTCTCCATTTGCTCTATGACTATGTTCACATTGTGAGAATCTCTTGAAAATGTATCATTATAATAAGACTGAGAGGGTTTGTAAGTTAGATCCATTTCGTTTGGATCATGTTGTTCTCCTAGCTCCCCCTGGTGGGTTAGACTTTGGTGGGTTAATATCCACCCTTCATCTTCCTGACATAGCTTTGTTCTCACGCCTCTTTAACGGAGGGTGAGTTTGAGAACCCTCGATCTGTACATCCAACATATATTTTAGGTTCTGGTTCTCTTGGGACATCACGTGCATTGCATCCTCATGCTCCTTGCTACGGAGTAGCAAAGCAGCTACTTGTGCTGCTATTTGATCTTCATTGTGGATTCCACCACCCTGAGGAGTGTTGTCGACCGGATCCTCAGAGTTGTTCACTCCGTCTTCTACGATCGGAGCATCGGGATCTAGCTGGATCGGAGTTAGGTTTCCCAACCCCCGTCCCATAGGAGCTAAGGTTTTGGGAAACCCTACGTTGGCCGCATGTGGCTTTGTGATATGGAGATTCTCCTGCAACGGCATACCGTAAAGTGGTTGTTCTCCCGATGTTTTCCCCATCCCTTCAGCAGTAATAGGTGGCTTGTTAGTGATTGTTCTTCTTGCTATTTCACTTTCCCCGTCCTCTGCTTCTGTTCTTTGGTTCGCTTGAGATGGCTTTTGAGATCTTCCTCTCGTGAATGCTGGTCGTGAGCTTGTTGGTACATCACTTGGTTTATGCATGCCTTCGGCTTTTGTTTACGTGCGTTACAGAAAAAATGAAAAAATATGCTACTTGGATGCCTTCGTCAAAAGTAGCAATTAATGCTCTGACACAGAAGACGGGTAAGCAGCTTTTTCAGGAAAATGACTGAAATGACGTCTGGAAAGACGGGTATTAAATTTCTTATGACACCCTTGGAAAAAACAACCTTAAAAGTTGAAAACAATTGAAAAAGGTGCCAGATATTTTTGAAAGATGGGGTATTAAATGCTTGAACATATTTTTGCTTCCTTAAATCCTCACTGAGATTCCTCAGTGCTCAGAGGTACTCAGATCTGAAGGATACTCTGCCGGAAAAGGGTTTTTTTAGTATACAAAAATTTTAACGTTTTGCGAGTGCGTTTTTAGAGAAATTTTTGTAGATCTGTAAGATAGCGAGGGAGGTTATGAACTCCAAGAACTTGCGAAAACAATGGATGAACAGATCACTAGAGAGTGAGATTCATCGTTGGTGAACTCAGATCTCTTCGTTAAAGAAGATGCGTAAGTTGAAATAAACGACGGAATATAAAAACTCAAGCTGGTGAGAAAAACCTTCTAGCGCCAAACTGTGACTACTAATTTTCCCATAGTCTACGTAATGTAAATAGATCAGAGGATCGAGAACTATGTAGTAACGGTACCTCTGTTGAACTGATAATAATAAGTAGTAAAAGATATCTAAGATCATGATAATAACAAAGGACACAAATATAATGTAAATGGTACTAAGTTATCATGAGACACAAGAGATTACGCGGTTCGACTTTCGTCTATATCCACGGGGTAATGAGTTATTTGTTTATATTAAGTAGTGGTGGTTACAAAGATCTTAAATGCTTCCCAAATTAATAGAGAGAACTCAAGTTGAAGTAAATACTTAAGTTCTAAACATTAAAGAAGTATAATCTTAATACTAGATCTTCTTCTCCTAGATATTGAATTCCCTTAGTTTGTTAGTGAGGCTTGGTATTTATAGCCCCCTCTACTCCAGATATATCTTTGTTGTCTTTGGATCCATCGTTTCCTGATATACCTTCCGTACAAATGGTACCTTCTTTCGCCGTGTGCTTACTCCAGTCGAACTCTGCCACCTCAGCTGACCCACGTTCCTTCGAGAACTTCCCATCCTCAGTAAAGATTGTACCTTCGTTCACCGCTAACCTTTGCTAGTCAGATTCCGCCACATCATCTCTTCACGTGCTTTGGTTATGCGTGTAGATAAGAGATTTGTGCATTTAATGCTGATTAGATGCGTCATCTACCTCTGTCCCTTCGCCAGATGCCTCTCTCTAGACTAGGATTTTACTTTCTCCATCTTGGCCGTCGAGGTATCCCTTATTGGGATGAGATAAAGTAGATCTGCGAAGGTATCCTATGCCACTTAGGTTTCTCTGTATAACGAGGGCTACGCAGTTATCTTATATGCGACCACTAAGATCGTGACACGTGCTCCGCAGAATATTGGTATTCACACTGTTTATAAAAAATAGGTTAGTTTGTGTGCAAATTTACACACAAACAAGCCTATTATTTAGAAACTGAGGGAGTAAATAATAAGTCAAAAGATGATCATGTGAAAATCGCCTTGAAACATCTTACATGATTTGTGTGCGACAATCATTTGATATAAACTCGAAAAGTTTCGTATTGATCATTCAATCACTTGAAAATTACTTATAAGCTAATAGTTTGTGTGAGACAGCTATTGTCGTATTCTAAGGAGGTTTCAATGATTAAAATGGGAGTTTAGAACAAATTAACCTTTGTCTGGATACATCAGTCAGCATACTGGTTTGCAAACTGCTGGAAAAGACCAAAGTCCAGAAGCTATAGTTTGCGTACCCGATTGCAAACTTAGTGGTTAAAGTTCTAAAATCGGTTAAATATTTTTCATACTCATGAACAAATACATTTATGAATTAAGGAATGAAATCTTTGCAAACCGTGTCTTAATGTTCATGAATTGATTCTCATGAATCAATCCAATTTTGATTCAATTGGTTCATATATATTCCTGTGAAATAGTGAACAATCGAACAACTCTATTTGAAACACAATTAGATTCATTTAATTATCTTTCATGTTTAACTGATCATCATAGTTGATCTAGAAGTGTTAGATGAATGTGGTTAAGACAAAAGTGTTTATATGGCTAACTTCGGTTAACTATTATTGAGCCAACTCAATATACACGTTTAGGTACGGTTACCCATATCTAAATGAAAGTATGTTTCATTTGTGTGTAACAAGCTAAGATCATCTAACGCTGGAGAGATATTGCTTTGGTTTTAAGCAGACTTATCTTGAATCTTAAATCAGGTTTTCATCTAACGTTAAATATTGAATGTTTTGTTACTGACCTATCTTAGCTTTGATTGAAAGAAAACCCTGATTTGAAAGACTATATAAGAGAGAACTCTAGCTACTGGAAAGCCTAATCTCGACACTTTCCTGTGTCCTAGTTGCGACTAGAGTCGATTCTCCTTTAACCTAGGTTTTTCCAAAACCATTATAGGTTAACAACTTGAAGACTTCATTTGGGATTCGTGAAGCCAGACCCAACTATTTTCTCTGTAGTTGCGTGATCTGATCTTGCTTGTTCTATCTTCTCTAAGATTAACTCGAGATTTATCTCCGATAGGTAAGATATAAAAAGTAATCACAAATCTCTTCGTCTCATTCTTTGTGATTCCACAATAACTTCTTTTACTACCATATAGTTAAGTTATTGTGAGGTGATTGATATTTCTAGGTCGTTCTTCGGGAATATAAGACCGGATTATCAAGTGGTTCCTGTTCACCTTGATTTATCAAAATAGGGAACAAAAACTTCATAGGTACTTCTGTGGGAGACAGATTTATCTATCAGAATACACTTATCTATGGGAGACATATTTATTTATAAGTCTCCGACTTTGGGTCGTAGCAACTCTTAGTTATGGGTGAGATCAGCTAAGGGAATCAAGTGTGTAGAGTCCTGCTGGGATTCAGAGGCACAAGAAACGTGATTGTACCTTAATCAGTGTCCGAACTGGTTAGGGATCAATTACATTCAAGTACAAAGTTAACTTGTAGTAGGCTAGTGTCTGTAGCGGCTTAATACAGTGTGGTGTTTAAATTTGGACTAGGTCCCGGGGTTTTTCTGCATTTGTGGTTTCCTCATTAACAAAACTTCTGGTCTGTGTTATTTCTTTTCCGCATTATATTTATTTATATAATTGAAATATCACAGGTTGTGCGTAGTTCAATCAATTGGTAAATCTGGCCTTTGGTTGTTGATAGAAATTGATTGACACTTGGGCATTGGTCTTTGGTACCGTCCAAGTTATTTCTCATATCAATCTGGCTCACAGATTTCTATCTGTTCGGTTGCAGATTGTATTTAGAAATTGAGACATAGCTCTTTGGTATATTTCTTTAACAGGTTCCATTGTGAACCATTATGATGCAGAAAACTTTGCTTGTTTCAGTATTTAGATCTAAATCTTGTGCCAAACTCACTATAAAACCTTGGTGATCTCTATACGATGAATTCTAAATTATTTTTAGGGGTACCTCTTGAAATTCTTATGCAAATGTCTGGAAAAAAAACCTGTGTTGGTGACTTACAATACTAAAATGTCTAACAACATTTTCCATAGATCCCGCTTTCTCTCACTTATAAATGTTAGTTCTGAAATGACGAGGGTACCCAAGTACGCCACAATATTTTCGTTTCAACCTATAAGTCTGATATCTTAGGTGATCGTCTATGGGAAAAGTCGAGACAATATAACTTCAAGATATTCACTTGAAAATAATTATGATACAAGACCGAATGACACGACAAGATTTGAATCATCATACATGCCTACAAGATTAGTTTTAACTCATTGTGAGATCCTTTGGGCTCATTCAAGATAATATCAGAAGAACATTTCGAACTTGATTCAGATGAGGAAGAACCATTATCACTGTTTGTGGCCTCTAATTCTGAGAGTAGTTTAACAGCCTCTCGCGATATGTCAATTGAGTATTTGCATTGAATTTACTTTGACTCATGTCTTATAGGTTGGATCACACCAAACACAGATTGTCAGCTCTTTTCGTGTTTTTTTGCTCTGATACCAATTGAAATAACTAGGGTACCCAAGTACACCAAAATCTTTTTGTTTCAACCTATAAATCTGATATCTTAGGTGATCGTCTATTGAAAAAGTCGAGACAATACAACTTCAAGATATTCACTTGACAATAGTTATGGTACAAGACCAATTGACTGTAGGATCAATGTTAAGTGATTAGGATTTAGCGTACAAGTGTTATTTACCTTTTTATAATAAAAAATTTATAACACGGAAGCAGAGTAAATGACACAGCAAGATTTTGTTAACGAGGAAACCGCAATGCAGAATTAAGCCGCTATACAAAGTATAAATCCAACTTCGTATAACTGATACCAAGTAATCTACCCCTAGTTGCTTAGTTCCTTGGTATCCATGTCTCTACAACTGTTTGGTCATGCACATGAATCCCAAGACAGAAATCACTATCTTGGGTTGCTTTACAGATGTAAAATCTTAATCACTCAACTCCTTTTGATCGTCTTCCAAACAGCAAAGGAACAAAATTGTTTGGTAACTACTCCAATAACATTTTAATAAAGACTTGTTGAGTTTTAACAAAGTCTCTTTCATTTAAACTAGTAACCTCCTTTGTCGGGTAAGATCAATCCAAATCAGTAACTTAGATTCAGATTCACAACATTTTAATAAAGACTTGTTGAGTTTTAACAAAGTCTCTTTCATTTTAATAATTGCTGATATAAACGACTATATGATCAAATCTATCAAAGATAAATCAAATCTAAGTCGAATCCAAGCCGATCAAGATGTGTGCACAAATCACGAGATATGAAAACCAATAAGAAAAATCTTCTTGTCTTCAAATCTTCAATCGCCTTCTATTGTACCGGCAAAACACAACTTTAATCCACTTATGATCGATCACACACAGAACGGAGTCTGTTAACAATGGGTGATCACAAGTTGTCTTCAGATCTAAAAACAGTTCTGAATATCCCGTCAATACTTTGAGCTAGTTTGAATTATGTCAAAAGAGAAGGTGTTAAAGAATAATCAAACTAGGTGTAATCAAAGTTTCAACAACCACAAATAAATAAACGAAAACTAAAATAACAATGCAATTATCTTATTTCCTACCAACGGTACTCGTAGAGCTTCTTGACCCCACATAAGTCTTTAAACGAGCGACCGTAAGAGATTTCACCTAATTCGGGTACTTTCCTCTCCGGATATAGGGCTCCACCAGAAACAACACGAATTAAGTTTGCCTGGCTCTTAGGATAGTCTGCAAGAAATGCACACTTTTGGTTTTCCCATTTCCAACTAATATCCAACATGTAATTCCAAAATCTCTCATTATAAAATATCTAATATTAGTTTTGGCATTTACCTAACATAACTTTCTAAGAGATATGTTTTGATTGCTGGAAAATCAAAAACATATAACCGAAAATCTAAATTAAAATATTTTCAATATTTCGGTTTGGGATCACCTTTAGTATCAAGGAACATCTTTGAATAATAAAAGATAAGAATTATTTATGTTCAAATTATGTCGACATCTGGAACATTCCTATTTAACAAACCCTAATTCAAATCTCACAAAAAACCGTGAAGTAATATGGGAATGTAGAAGATCGTTTTTCTGTTGGGACCGGTTCTACCGTGACTCATAACATAGGTTAAGATGGTTCTACCAAGTCTCCAAATATAGGTAGGGATCGGTTCTACCATGACTCCCAACATTAACTAGGATCGGTTCTACCATGATTCTCGATGTAGGTAAGGATCAGTTCTACCAAGACTCCCAAAAAGATAGGATCGTCTCTACCATGTATCCCAATATAGGTAAGGATCGTTCTACCAAGACTCCCAGCATAAGTTAAAATCGGTTCTACCGTGTATCCTAAACTAGGTAAATATCGGTTCTACCATAACTCTCAACGGAAGTCAAGATCGGTTTTACTGAAGTTCTTACTTAGTTTCGAACTGGTCATCTAATATATTTCTTTCAAACTGGATCAAAACACCTATTGATTTCTTTTCGATTACGAAACAAGTTTCGTGTATGTACTTCCTTTAAATATATGTAATCAACCATGGTTTCATAGGATTAAATCACACCTATATCCAATACACAATCAAGTAACAAGTTACATAGATTATGTCGATGTTACATTTACGAAGTTCAAAAGATAAACGTTATACATCATAATAAAATGACCAAGTCAAATACTAGAGTATTAAATATAACCTCGCATGTTATGTCTTCAATCTTAAACAACTTCAAAGAAATTATAGGGATGGAAAAAAGTCAAATCAGTATCAGTAACCTTAAGTGGAAGAATGGTGTCTTCATTGTAGCCGATACGTTTTTTCAAGGTAATACTTGTGTATCTCAACATTTCTAGACTTTCTAGTCTAACCTAAACGAAGTTGACTCTAGTACATTCAGTCAAGCGACTCTAATTGAATTTTGATACTAAAATATGACAACCAAACTTGACATATCAACACTTGGTTGGTTCAACCGAGCAATGCTCTAACAAGTTCCCTTTTATTTCTCTCTGGCTCATCTCCCAATGTACTTTAGATATTTATCCAAGTTTCTTCGCATTTTGACTGAGAAATATAAATTTTAATGGATACACTGAATTATTGGTTATCAAGTGCAATGATTGCCAACAATGTACCACCATATTTTCCGCTCAAAGTAAACTCCATCTAACCAATTAGGTGTACACAACTTAAAAAACCCATCTAGTGAGACCCTATATGCAACGAATATCGACCTGAACTTATCATTTTGAGGATTTGTAGCACATGAAGCACCACTTATATTTTTCTTGATCATCTTTAGTTTGCTTACAAAGTGTATGAAGCATTTTGTACGTGAAAAAGGAAAGGGTACCTCGTATACCACCAACTTTTTCATTGGCGAGCATGTATGGACAATCCTTATACAATCAATATGTCAACATTTTAATACAACAAGAACAAGGCTTGACAAGATTTATAGTCAAGATTGTAAGTACAAGGTCAAGTTGGTATATCTCAAAGCTTCAAGACTCGGATTCAGTAAGACAAATTCTTGTATGATTTACTAGGACTTAACCTGTGTCGTAACGACACAGGAATGGCTTTTGTTTTGTGGTTTTTTAACTAAATGAGAAACAACAAAAATGAGAAACAACAAAAATGAGATTAAATTCCTAGGTGTTCTAATATTTCATAGAATTTTAACTAAATTCTTAAAAGAGATAGAGATTAAAAAAATTAAATGTAGACTTCCATGCTGGAAATGTTGATTGTCCATAACGGATTGTCCGGCCCTGAGTGCATGTGAAGCTTATCGGGCTCGGGCGCTTCGAGTAATAACGATAATTTGATGCCCATCATCCACCCACGATCCGGACACTGATTTTTGGTTTTTTAGCGATGATTAATATTAGCTTATTATTGTAGACAAGGAAAAAAAAATAGCTTATTATTTTCACATTGGCAGTTCCAATTGGTTAACAATATTATTTGCATCCTGTAAGTGATAGAAAATACACGTAGAAACATAAAAGTTTGGTTGTACAAGTACAAACAAACCTAAACAGGCTATCCGGCAGGATAGACATAGATTGGATTAAAATCTTGCATCCACCCACCTAAAATAACCGGGCAGGCCGGTTAAGATCATGACGTCCTATCAAGCCCCCGTTAGCTCTCAAGGACCGATGCGGAACATAGCATGCCACAAACCCATCAACTGTGTACAACCCTATGTATACACAAATTATACCGTAAACAACATTTGGGAGTTTCGACACTTTAAAATTTGGGAGTTCTCAAATGATAAAACTGAGAGGGAAAGGTAAGCGCGTCCAATGTACGAAAACTCCCAAATGTTATAACATTTGGGAGTTTTCGACACTCTTACCATAGGCACGGAAGACATAATCTCGATAACATTTGGGAGTTTTCATTTTAGTCGCATTAGTAGTGCTTGTTTATTCAATTATTCGGAGCAATTTTTGTCAACACTAACCATAGGCACGGAAGACATAATTGTAGCGTACTGGAAAATAGAAATGAGTAGCCGATTGGTTTCACATTGGGTCATTGACCCTATGTAATAATGGTTATTTCTCCTTTCTCAATTTCTTTCAATATCCAGTTACAATGGTGTCGAAATGGCAGTAAAATGTAAGTTACGTGCAACATACTTTCAACAAACTGAAAATCTCTTGATTATCAGAGATTAAGAGGAAGGTCTATCAGTGAAAATGATATCACTGCAGATTACATGAACTATGCTTGAAACATTTTTAACTCTTACACGAGAAATTCCAGTTTGGTAGCACTAATGACCAAACATGCGACTGTTGCAATATAATGCACCACAAAATAAAAAGTAGAGGCTGGAAAACTGAAGGGTACTCGGTTCTTGGGCTGTTATCCGAGGACATGCATTATTTTCGGTGTACCTTCGAAAGGAAGTTAACAGGTTATCACAGACAGAGGTAGTGAATGATAGAAGCTTCCCAGACAACAATTAGTGTCGACAAATACTGGCAGTCGTCGCCAAAGAGAATGAAAGACCTCAGCAGAAAATTTAACATCAACGGGACGCACCTGTCGGGAGACGCTCTCATGATATCTGCATAATCGAGATAACAGACTCAATGTACTATCCACATGAGAAACTCAGTGTGTAACATTTTATTTTTCCGATGATGCAGATAAGTACTCACAGATTAGTTTGCTGAGAGCCAAGGAAGAAATGGACAATATTATGTTGGAGAAATTACTAATAATGTAACTGAGAAGAAGATACTTAGCTCAAAATAATGTTGCTGATGTTGCTGCACAGAAAATGTAGAGACACGTAAACTACGCTGTCCTAAAGGCAATATCGCCTGCCACTCCTCTGAGATGCTACAGCAGTTGGCG